>NC_043005.1:58699307-58714307 GCF_006345805.1 Octopus sinensis | reverse complement strand
TGTCCTCCCTAAGCTTTCAGTCATATGGTAACATCTCTAATCCTTCACTTGTGCAAGGACACTGGGTGTGTCTCGGCGAGTGATTGTAACAAACATGCAGATTAAAAGTAAATAATAATAATAATGATAATAAGACACCACCCAAAAGCAGATGTTGATCATCTGTAACTACCTAGAAGTAATTGGGGTAGAGGAATGATACAGGTAGAACTGTGCTATAAGACCTCCACAATAGCAATGAACAGATACTTATCTAGTACAGAGGATTGGATGCTGCAGCTTGTGTACAAATACGAAAGCAGCAAAAATATACATTCTATTGTCAAGGTAGCTTCCAAATTTGCAAGGGAACTTGGTATTAACTCTGAACTAGATGAAGAACCTGAAACCACTGCCACAAAACAAGCAAATTGAATGAAATAGACTGCACAAAAAAACAAGCAGAAGCAAATTGAGGAATGATGGAGCCAGAAACTTCTGCATCAACAATATGTATTTCAAAGCCAAAATGCTGATGTAGACCAAGCAACTACCAGCCAGTGGCTGAGAAGCTCAGAACTGAAAGTAGAGACTGAAGGTTTCATATTAGCAGCACAAAACCAAAGCTTGCTTACCAAAAATGACCAGGCTAACGTTCTTCAAAACTGCTCTGACTCTAAATGCAGATTCTGTGACACATTTGAGGAAACAATAGACCATCTTGTCTTGAAATGTCCTTAGCTGACACCAAACGAATACAAAAATAGCCACAATAGGGCAGGACAGGATTTATATTGGAAAATATGTAAATACTACAAAAGCAGCACTCCTGCTTACCAGTATGAACATCATCGTAAGCCAGTCGTTGAAGGTAAAAATGGAATTTTCCAGTCAACACTGACAGAACAATCCAGGCTAATCAACCAGTCATAGTAATTAAAGATAGGAAATAAAATACTTGTAGACTAATACATGTAAGTGTTCCTACTGATAAAAATATATCTGTAAAGGAATTTGACAAATTAAGTAAATATAAGGACCTGTAAATTGAAATACAAAAGATATGGTATTTTAAAGTAAGATCTGTTCCTGTTATTGTGAGTGCCCTAGGTATGATAAGAAATGGATGTCAGAAACATCTAAATAATATCCCAGAGGAAGCCTGCCTCAGAGAAATCCAGAAAATTGTGCTGACAAGTACTGCCTACATCTTTAGAAAAACCCTATCAATTTAAACGGATGTACTGTATTACATGAAGATATTTTGCTACTGCCCCTGCCACTTCCCATCCCCAAACTTTCAGTCATACTGTAACATCTCTTATGCTTCACTCTCCCTTGGAGGCTGGGTGTGTTTCAGCGAGTGATTGTAACAAACATGCAGATTAAAAGTAAAAACAGAAGAAGAAGAAGAATGATGATGATGATGATGATGGCTTTAAATTTTGGCACTCAACCACAATAATAACAGCAACAATAGATATGCCAATTACAGCCAACAGCAGAACTTCTGTAAAAAACATTTTTAAAGTTAAATAAATAAAAGGGCCTTGAAAGAGAGTTTTCCAAAATGTGGCATCTAAGAATGACAGCTGCACCTGTGATAATCAGAGCTTTGGGAGTAATATCAAATGGCACTCTTAAACACTGCGTTTAAATACCATGAAACCCAAAACCATCAGAACTACAAGAATGTGTTCTGATTGGTACTATGTCCAAGGAAAAATCTTCTTACCAGAAAATACTTGATTCTTCTAAAACTCTTTCAAAACTGAAATATTACAAATTTAATGGAGTCTTAGTTTTCAGATTCTAGTCTCCTTTCACTACAATATATGACTGAAATTTTGTGGGAGGGAGCTAGTCAATTACATTGACTTCAGTGCTCAACTGGCATTTATTTCCTCAACTCCCAAAAGGATGAAATTCAAATTGGACCGTGGAAGAATTTCAACTCAGTAGGTAGAGATGGAAGAAATGCTACTTAAGCATTTTGCCCAGTGTCCTAATGGTTCTTATTTCTTTTTAGCCAACAAGGGGCTAAGCATAGAGGGAAGAAACAAGGACAGACAAAGGGATTTATAGTCAATTACATCGACCCCAGTGAGTAACTGGTACATAATTTATCGACCCTGAAAGGATGAAAGCAAAAGTCGACCTCGGCGGATTTTGAACTCAGAACGTAACAGCAGACGAAATACTGCTAAGCATTTCAACCAGCATACTAACGATTCTGCCAGCTCGCCACCTTTCTGCCAGCTCATTACCTTAGCAACAACATCAGTAATAATGATTTCTTTTATTTGCCAATCCAATTTATTTTGAAGAGTGTGTTGAATCTCATGATGTTTTTTACCTTTTTTCCTGATTCTTTGGTTTGGGATTAGATTATATGCTTTAAGCATGAGGAAGCTCACTTTTAGGGACCCACAATAGAATTGTGATACATAGCTGGATATGGACTTGCCAGAGGAAATTGTGGAAATTCTCTGGTTGATGTGACTGCCAAGATTTTTTATTATTGAAAAGCGGGGACTTGGAATCATTGTTTATACATATAGTAACACAATTTTTTTTTTATATATATAAAATAATGTTTTCTAGTGGTTCGATTTAGTGTTATATCAGAGATTTACAACATGTAAGCTGGTTTTGATAGATGTAACTGGAACATATCAAAACAATGTTGCTCATTAAGTGGAAATCACTTTGAAAATAGTGATCTACAAGGTAACCATATTATAAGATAGAAAAATAATAAAAACTATATCAAAGCAACAAACCCAAATGAAACATTAAAAAAAAACAGATACATGAAACCTACACACACTTTCTGAAATATATACAGGAGGGATGCAACAGCTTTATCAAAGCACATTTGGAATCTAATGGGGGGAAAACATAGATATAAACATAAACTAGGTAATAATAGATGTAAATGTTTTCAGGATATTTTCCTTGTGCGCCACAGAAGAATTACAGTTACACAACAAATAAAATTGTTCAAAAGAAGAATGCGATATTATGCACATATATATATATATATATATATATATATAATTTTACATAAATATATATATCTATATATATGTATATAATTTTCATAATATATATATATGCATATACCCATGTAAATTATTATAAGTATGTATAAATATTTGTATGAACATAAGCATATATACGCATGTATTTTCACATATAAACATATGTGTTCAGTAAATGTGGACTTTATTACTATTGTTGAAAATATTATATTAACTGTTTGTGTAGTAGTATTTTATCGTTATCATATTTATTATTAGATAGTTTTTTTTTAGATTTTAGATTTTGTACAGTATTTACATTAGTCGGACTGGTATAGTGTAGTGGAAAAATGCGTTGGTTCGTGCAATGCAGTCATCTGTAGGTCTTATGTTCTATCCCAGGCAAGGCACTAAGGGGAATTTACAAAAAAATCAGCTGAAGCAAGAAATGTCATGAAATTCTGGAAGCCGAATGAGGACAGCTGCCACTGTGGACCAAATAAAGAGTTAGGGTCAAAATTCCAATAAAGCAACAAAATTCGACACAAGGTACCTGAAGAAGGCTGAAGCATACAACAGCCAAAACATAGTGAAAGCAGCAATCAAGATGAGAACACAAACTTGACTAATATAATAGTAAACATATTATGATACATTCCTCATATTAGACATACAGAATTGTTTTATTATATTTATCACATACTAGCAGTATAGTCCGGGATTGCTCAGGTTTGTTTTCTTTTTGACCCTTTAGAATTGGAATTTTTGAAAAGTAAAAATTTTGCATTATGTAGCTTGTTATTCTCTTTAAGTGAACATTTTTCTGGTTAAAATACACCGAAAAATGGCGACACAGCAGTCAAAATATCGTAAAAAATAGGTATTTTCATAGAAAAAAAGCACCTTCTTGATGTAAATAATTTTTGATCTTAACATGGTCCGATTTGAATTTTTTCTTCTACAGAATGAAGAGCAAGCCTTCTTCTATCATACTCTCAATTTTGGTCAACTTGCGCCACAAGGTCTTGGAGGAGATAGTGTTAGTTGAAGGCTACCAAACCTGCCACACACACACAGACAACTTCAGCTTTATATATATATATATATTAGAATTAGAATTTAATTATTATGGAAGTGAACTGACAGAATCATTGACGTAGCATCTCGTGATTGTTTTATGCTTTGAGGTCAAATCCTGTAGAGATTAACTTTGCTTTTCATCCCTCTAGGTTTGATAAAATAAAGTACCGGTCAAGTAACTGGATAAATGGTATTGAATAATCTCTTCCTTAAAAATTGCTGACCTTGTGCCTCTATCAGAAACAATAATTATATTTACCTATTCTATTTTTATTTATTCTTTTCTTTTCTTTTATTCTTGTACTTATTTCAGTCATTTGACTGTGGCCATCCTGAAGCACTGCCTTTAGTCGAGCAAATCAGCCTCAAGACTTATTCTTTGTAAGCCTAGTACTTATTCTATTGGTATCTTTTGCCGAAACGCTAAGTTACAGGGACGTAAGCACACCAGCATTGGTTGTCAAGCGATGTTGGGGGAACAAACACAGACACACAAACATATACACATACATACATATATGTACATATATACAATTGGCTTCTTTCAGTTTCCGTCTACCAAATCCACTCACAAGGCTTTGGGCGACCCGAGGTTATAGTAGAAGACACTTGCCCAAGGTGCCACGCAGTGGGAATGAACCCAGAACCATATGGTTGGTAAGCAAGCTACTTACCACACAGCCACTTCTGCACCTGTAGCAACATAATTATGTGATTTCACATACTAAACTCAAATCAAAATTACCTTCACCGTCTATACATAATTGTTACTTTTAATATTTCCCCATAGGCTTCTGAATTAAACCAATTACTCTACATTGACCCTGTTGATATCCCTTCTCTTTCTCCCCTCCATCTTTTCCTTCCTTTGTCTATATCCCTTCCACTTTATTTTTCTCATTATTCAACCCCTGTCCCAAACAGTACTTCTTACTACCATAACTTAAAACATACAAATACCCACATGACTGAAATCATCTTCCCTCTTAACCTATTGTCATGTAATTATTCGCTATCTGTGCTGCTCTAGTTCCATTAGAAATTTTGTCTAGCCTTTTAAGAAGACAATGAAACAAACACACTGTTGTTAAGCATCAGCTGGTTAATATGATGCTTAAGTGCATGCATGGTTGTGTGGTTCAAAAGTGCACTTAACCTCAAATATTCACACACACACACATAATCACACGGACACAAACATATACATATACATACATATATACATATATATATAGAGAGAGAAAGACAGACAGATACATAGATAATAGATAAATATACTTGACAAGCACTTATATAAACATACATACATACATATACATATATATACATACATACATACATATACATAATATATATATATATGTATGTCTGCATATATATTTGTAGGTATGTATGTATACGCATATTTATACATATAAATTTGACATGGACAATTCTTTCTTGTCTTGGGTTAACGGTCAAATAGCTAGGTGAAATTGCACGAAAAATTACATGGCTGTGTAGAATGATCTGGTGGTGATGCTGGATTTTGTAATTTTTCATAGTTCCCATGGTTACCGAAATAATCTACTATAATAATACTCTTGTGTTCATGAATGAGAAAGGAAGGGGTGATAGATGAATAAGGAAGGGGTGATGTCAAACTTGGTAGTGTAAGTTGAAAAAATAAATCAAACAGCGTTTCAACTCAGTGAATATATGTGTGTATGTAAAAGGGGGGGTATGTGAATGCCTGTGTGCGTGTGTGTGTGTGTGCGTGCACAATGGAAGTGAGATGGTTCATCCTTGTTCACTTAGTATTTGGATTTATTTTTGATTTGGTTGAATCTTGGTTGTTTTTTTCTGTTGTTGTTGGTCATTTATTTTTAGTGTTTTGACAGAAAAAGTCATTCTAAAACTGTTCTTTAACACAAGCAGGCCCAAACACATCGAATGCCTACACAGAGCAGGTTTTACAGCCACATCATCCAAACCGACCGGTGAAACTGGGCTTAGTTGCTAGTCTACATATATGAGTATATATGTATAAGTGCTATGTGAGTATATACAAACATATATATATATATATTTATATAATACACACTTATATATTCACACATACTATTAACGTATAACTTACAAAATCATACAACTACTCTTCACATACCACTCCATTCAGCTTGACACCAAAGATACAGATATTAATCTCAAAATGGAGTAGAATATTTAGCTCCCTTTCAATTTTGTATCAGCTATAAATTTTACAATGATAATTTCCAAAATCACCCAACATTTATTTATAAAAGTGAAGTTGTGTGTCTGTCTCCTACGATTTAGATTCCTAACTACTCCCACATTTTGCGGTGCAGTTTAACCAAAACCGGGTATCTTATAGTCGTGATTCATATCGAGCCCTTCTGGGTATTAGCACGCGTCTACGATGAGTCTACGATTTAAAAAATAATTTACCATCATTTTTTTCCATTTTAATGCATTTTTTCGCTATTATATAAGGGAAGTAACTCTCTAAAAATGTCTAAGATGAGTCAACGATTTAAAAAAAAATTTACCATAATTTTTTTTCCATTTTTAATGCATTTTTTTGCTATCTTTTGGCTATAACTCTCTAAAAATGCTTATATAGTTATTTCCCTTACAAACCCGAGCAACGCCGGGCGATACTGCTAGTATATAAATAAATGAATCCAACAAAGACAAAATAATATAGTTAAAATCATTTTCGATTTCATTTTTTTTTTCGAAAAATTAAGTATGTAACTTTGTTTCAATTATGCAATAACAACACATCTGTTATAAATTGGCTTAACTGCTTTAATAACTAACAACGTTCCAAATTGGGAAAATCTTGGTATTTTCAAGTATAATCAAGAAAGAAAAGGGCAATCATATATGATCCTTTATTTTTAAATGTCTTCAGGACTGATAATTGGAAGGGAGAAGAGAGCATCAAACTTGAAACCTGACCTAAATGCTTGCAACAGCATGAGCTCTGCTGAAGATCTCCAAGGACCAAACGTTCATGTTAAATTGGATGATGAATCAATTCTACCACTGAAGAACTTTGAACCTAAAAGACAATAGAAATACTGACAGACCTCTTGTCTAAAGCTTTAGTGAGTCTGCATATCCGGGACTGGATTAAGAGTCATAGAGGTCCTAAGCACTTAAAAGATTTCGGTACCCCCATATATATCGAATTCAAAATATAAACAATAATAAACCATAAAATAAATATTTATTTTTCAAAATAAAATAAGACTAACACTAAGATGGAAAATAATGTTTTGTTTTTGTATACTTCCACTTTTCTTGTATTTGAAAGGTTTTCTCCAATTTTTTTTTCATTGCAAAGCCTTTGATTGGTTCCACACTATAACACCATGAATACTTAGGAATTATATTTCCAATCATATAAACCACTTTGAATATTATTTTAACAGGTTTATTTCTTTTGTGGTGTAAACTATTTACCATTTCTGTGATGTCCCCACTTCTCTTGATACTCTAAGCATGTGCTTATTTTGTTCAATGGTTAATACAGCACTGAGCTTATCTACTATTCTGGACTTGTATTTTGTTTTATCTTCTACAAAAGGATGAAAGACAAAAATGGCCTTGGAAGGATTTGAACTCATTGTGCTGGTGACTACAACAAATACAACAAGGCATTTTGTCCTCTTCACAGACAATGCAGTGCAATAAACTTCTATGTCACTACAAGTAAATAATCTCTTCTGCAAGAAGCAGTAGATTTTTCACTATTAATGTTAAGGCTGTTTCAGAGGTTTGTAAACTTCACCTCCACGTACACCATACAAAATTACATCATTAGATCCAAGATTACAGAAGTTGGTTTGTGAGGCAAGTCATAAAAATATTTCACTGAGGTTTGCTTCCCAATCACATGGTTCTGGGTTCAGTTCCATGGTATGCCACCTTGGGCAAATGTCTTTTACTAAAACCTCAGGGTGATCCAAGCCTTGTAAGTGGATTTTGGTAGGCAGAAACTAAAAGAAGGTGGCGAGCTGGCAGAATCGTTAGCATGCTGGGCGAAATGCTTAGTGGTATTTCGTCTGTCTTTAAGCTCTGAGTTCATATTCCGCCAAGGTCGACTTTGCCTTTCATCCTTTTGGGGTCAATAAATTAAGTACCAGTTACGCACTGTGGTCGATGTGATCGACTTAATCCCTTTGTCTGTCCTTGTTTGACCCCTCTATGTTTAGCCCCTTGTGGGCAATAAAGAAATAAGAAACTGAAAGAGGCCTATTTTGCATTTGTGTGTGTGTGTGTGTGTGCGCGCGCACGCATCCACGTACATGTGCATGCTTGTATGTGTGTTTTTGTGTCTTTGTTTGCCCCCACTACCACCACCACCACTGCTTGACAATTGGTGTTGATTTGTTTATGTTCCTGTAATCTGATGATTCAACAAAAAACACCAATATTAGCAAGCTTTAAAAGATAAGTAATAGGGTTAATTCATTCAACTAAAATTTCAAGGTGGCACCTCAGCATGGTTGCAGTCTAATGACTGAAACAAGTAAAAGATAAATTATAGAAAATCTTAAACAGGGTTACAGTTTGATTAACTCTAGAACTGTAGAACTGGCTATAATGTCTGCTACTGGGATCGAAAATATTACTTGTATTATATTCAATTAGAGGTTAAGTTAAGAGATGGTATTATGCAAGGAATTACTTGTTCAATACATAATATTTTTTGGGGAATAATAATATTCATAAAATAATAGGTTTGCATATAAACCGTGGTTTATTATCATTCAAATGAGTCTACTGTGATGATTCTATAATACAACACATAAAAAAACCTAAGGGTATATCTTTTCAACCCATCTGAAGAGATTTTGCCCCCAAAAATGATTTTAGTAATATTTATTTAATCTTTATTGGGCTTAATTGAAACAGCTGTAAGGGACTATGTTTGATTTTTGCTGATAATAATTCTTTATTAAATGCTATATCTCCATTTTCTTATTTTTTATTTACTTGTATTTTATTTGAAATTAGACATTCGTATTCATTAATAATATGTTCTGATAGATTTGGATATTAATATGATAATTACTGTTGTATTTCATCAATACTGAAGAAGAATTTCTTTCAGACAAATGTGTATCCATAACACATTTGCTTCATTTGTGCAAGGAGACTTTGGGACACTTGGTGTTTCAACATCATTATGTCCCCTCAGCCAAAGCTGAATGAGTATGAATGCCATCATTCTGATTTTTGCTGCTGTCTTCTGTGCACATGAACATCAATTTAAAATTTATCTAAGTGATATAAACTCCCTACGAAAGATAATTTTACAAGTGTAATGAAAAAAATTCATCCTTAATTTATTGAATACAGTAGCAATATAAATCTTCTGATTTAATTGTTTCTGTCATATTAGCTTAAGCATTAGTTGATACTGCAAATGAATATTTTACGAGACATTTTCTTACTTTATCAAGAAGAAGAAGGAAAAAATGTGAGGATAGAGGACTATGTCATTAAATATGATAACATCACATCAGTGCATCAACCACTCTCTTTTATGATCTTCTAATTAGATGCTGTAATAAACTGTAAAAGACTAATCTACCAACACTTCAGTATTCTACAAAACATAAGTAAGCTTCTTATATAAAAGGGAAATCTAGAATCCTAACTATTTCAGAGAATGAGAGAAATACTATAAATCCCAAAAATAATGAAAGCGAGGAGAAAGACATACGAGATTTAAAGAATCATATTATGGAAGCTAATAGTGATTGATTCATTCGTAAATGGGACTTCACAGTTCTCCAGAAATATCCAAACTACTAAAAGCGTTAATGAAATTTGTTGCTTTTAGCTAAAATACGGCTTATGGCTGTAAGTACTGTCAACCCTCATTTAATATTGTTGGTTGGTTCTTGGGAAATGTAACTTTAAATGAACTTACAGCAAAGCAAAAAAGAAAATCCCATAAATTTGATAGTATACATAAAAGCAGTTATGTTCCTACAGCAAAAATCATTACAAAACTTCTGAATAAAATCTCAAAACACTTTTAACTCTGGTTTCAAATTTTGACACAGGACCAGCAATTCCGAGGAAGGGTGTATGTCAATTATATTGACCCCAGCGCTTGACTGGTACTTATTTTGTCGATTCCAAAAGGATGAAAGGCAAAGTCAACCTTGGTGGAATTTGAACTCAGAATGTAAAGATGGATAAAATGTCACTAATCATTTTGCCCAGTGTGTTAACAATTCTGTCAGAATATTTCTACTATTAACCTTCAAGCATTTAAACTGGCCATAGACAGCCACAACATTTTACCTGCTTTATGTTCAAACTGACCAGATTTGGCCTCTCACACCAACCCTACAATATCATTCTAAAAATTAACAGTTAGGTGTAGGTGTGGCTGTGTGATAAGAAGCTTGCTTACCAACCACATGGTTCCGGGTTCAGTCCCACTGCGTGGCACCTTGGGCAAGTGTCTTCTACTCTAGTCTCTAGCCTTGTGAGTGAATTTGGTAGACAGAAACTGAAAGAAGCCCATCATATATATGTATATATGTGTATGTGTGTATGTGTTTGTGTGTCTGTGTTTGTCTCCCCAACATCACTTGACAACTGATGCTGGTGTGTTTACATCCCCATAACTTAGCGATTCAGCAAAAGGGACCAATAGAATAAGTACTAGGCTTACAAAGAATAAGTCCTGGGGTTTATTTGCTCGACTAAAGGTGGTGCTGCAGCATGGCCACAGTCAAATGACTGAAACAAGTAAAAGAGTAAAAGAGAGAGAGAGAGAGAGAGAGAGAGAGAGTTACCACATCAAAATCTCAAAGCTTTGAGATAATGCAAAATTGATTCAAAACAATGTGAATGAATAAGCATCACATTTTGACAGAATAATCTGAATGCTAATAGGTTAAACATCGAAACATATGTGTACTATACATACATTTAAAGAAAAGGTTTCTCTGAGAAAAAGGCCAACAATGAAAAGCTAAGTTCACATTTAAGTCAACCAGAATATGTTAAGAATGTATAATGTAAACATTGTTTTATCTTAGTCTTCCTGTTTTGCATGCCCATGATAAATTAGTATCAGCCTGTAGGTCTAAGCATGCATCAGCAAATATTTGTTTGCTGATTTCGGCATTCTTTCGATATGAGTACCGTTTTTACATTACGTCTATTTGTTTACATTTGAAGAAGAAGATCGTCACTTTCCGTAAATTTTTTTTTTATATATATGTGGGGTTAGGGTTAGGGTTAGGGTTAGGATTAGGGGTGGGGGCAAGGGTTTCTTTTTTCTTCAGAAATGTAAATAAACCCACGTGGGTTTATAATTGGCAGTTATGTTACTTATACACCGAATGATCGCCCTGATTTCTGTAGTGAAGAACAGTTGTCCACAGTTAATCTCCAAGGAATCAGGTTGTGTCTATCACTGATGGGGTGTCTGATAGTCCAGTGACACTACTCGGAGTGTGTGTCTTATTTACATGCATCGTCTCTAGGGAGAAATCATTCTTTCAGAGGAAATCCAACAGTGAAAAATCCTATTTCATGTTTCAGTCTGACAAAACATGTTATAAATGCATGTACACATTATTGTTTTGATTCTTGTTGTTTGGACATGCATAATAATTCAATAAAGCAATCATTTCCTTAAAAGACAAGATTTGTTGTTGTGCACTATTTTCTTCTGTTTATATTAATTCCTCGGATTAGTTGTATTCATTCATTATTCACCTGTTTGCATTTGAACTTCTCTATCTCATTAAAGCGTATGCATGTATGTTTGTATGTATGTATGTATGTACATGTGTACATATACACACACATACATGCATGTTAATATGTATATGTGTGTGTATGTGTTTGTCTGTAAGTATGCATGGATGTACATATGTATGTATCTGTGTGTGTGTATATGTATATGCGTGTGTGTGTGTGTGTGTGTGTGTGTGTGTGTGTGTGGTGTGTGTGTGTGTGTATGTGCGTGTGTGAGTGTGTGTGTAAGCATGTATGTCCTTGGATATTTTTGACAAAATATCGTGCCTTTTTCATGCAGAATTTCAGCAAGATGCTCAAAAATTCACCACCAGTCTGATGAATAGGGAAAGCTTGGTCTGCAATATCAGTAGAAATGTATGTTTATCAAAAGCTAGGTTCGTTAGTTACCTGTAAAGCCACAAGTGCAAAGTATAAATTTGTCTGAGCACACACTGGTCACAATAGGTAATGATGGCCTTCCTTGGACACAAGTGAACAGCAATACTAAATACAGGGGTTGAACAAAATAATGGCAACGCCTTAAAATTTCAAACAAATTTATTTTAATATGGGGTAGAACTGCCTTTGGCAGTAATTACAGCTTGAATTCTATGAGATATCGATTCATACAAAGTTTGAATTGTTTCCAAAGGAATTTTTGTCCATTCTTCAGCCAAAACATTTTCCAGTTCTTGTAGTGATGATAGTGGAGGATATCAACTCCTTACTTGTTTTTCTAAAATGCACCATAAATGTTCAATAATATTGACATCTGGGGACTGTGATGGTCAGATAAGATGTTCAACGTCACTAGAATGTTCCTCATGCCATTCAGTAACAACTTTAGCTGTGTGTATCAGCGCTTTATCATCTTGAAAGATTGCATTTCCCTCCAGAAACAATTCCGCAACCATAGGATCAATTTGATCAGATAAGATGCTTAAATAGTCTTGACTATTAATTCTGGAAGATCATGAACATTCCAGCAGGCCTACAGTCATTGATAATGAACAAATCGGGACTTTAATAAAAAATAAAATCCATGTCACAAAAAGCAAGACATCACAGAGATTCTCCATGTTTCTCATGTGAGCCTTATTAAGCATTCAAAAACATTTGGTTATGTGAATCACTATGATGTTTGGGTGCCTCATGACTTAACAGAAAAAAAATAATAGCGTGCATTTTCATCTGCAATTCTCTGTTCAGACGAAACAAAAATTATTCATTTTTGAATAGAATGATCGTGCGTGATGAGAAATGGATTATTTAAAACATAAAACGAAATGAACCATTTTCAGCTGGTCTGTATCTGAAGAAGGTGATACTCTATATGTGGTGGGATTGAACGGGCATTGTATATTACCGAAGCTACTTCCACAAAATCAGATGTTAAATTCAGACTATTATTGTTCTCAATTAGACCAATCAAAGGAGGCAATTGGTAAAAAACATTCAGAATTGGCCAACTTAAAGAGTGTTGTCTTACATCAGGTCAACACTAGGTGGCACATTTCTTTGCAGACCAGGCAGAAATTGGTGCAGCTTGAGTGGGATGTCCTACCCCACTCACCATACTCACCTAACTTTGCACCTTCAGAAAATCATTTATTCTGATCCCAGCATAATTCTCTTAATGAGAAGAAGTTCAATTCTTTAAAAGAGTGTAAAAACTACTTAGACCAGTCCATGACCCAGAAAGATGCCAGGTTATGGGAGGATGGGATCATGAAGCTGCCTCAAAGATGAGGAAAGGTAGTGGAACAAAATGGCAAATATGTGGTTGAATAAAAGGGATGTACAAATATCTAAATATTGTTAATGGATTTCATTTAAAAAACACTACAAACTTTTTTTACCAACCCAATATATTATATATATATACTAGCAGTATCGCCCGGCGTTGCTCGGGTTTGTAAGGGAAATAACTATATAAGCATTTTTAGAGAGTTACTTCCCTTATAGATACCAATTCGGGCTTTCTTAGCCATTTCTGTTTTGGTGTCTTCAAGCCATGAAGTCGTTGTTCTAAAAGAACGCTGGTCTCCTTGACAACGCTTTACGACGTTGATTTCCTTACACTCCCTTCCCCACAGCTTCATGAGGGAGGGAAGAAGGGGGAGAAGCAACACAGGTGCAGGTGTGACCATGGACGCCAACTCCGCCGCCATCGACACACGAAAAAATATGCATTAAAATGGAATAAAAAATTATGTTAAATTATTTTAAAAATCGTAGACTTATCGTAGACGCGCGCTAATACCCAGACGGGCTCGATATGAATAACGACTATAAGATACCCGAATTTGGTTAAACTGCATTGCAAAATGTGGGAGTAGTTTGGAATCTACATCGAAGGGGACAGACACTCACACAACTACAGTTTTATATATATAGATATATATGTGACCTTTCAATATGGGACCTCGTGAGTACCGCTGGCGATTTTTTTCCCTCTGTCTTCCCTTCTCGGGATCTTTCCTTCTCCTATGTTTCTGACGAAGAGCTCCGCTTGAAACGTTAAACCCTCCTTCTTCCCTTCTTTCCTGAGCATCCAATAATACTTTATTTGTTCCACGTCCTCGCGTTGCTGTGTTTTTTTGTTTTTTTGTGTTTTCTTGTTTGGATTAACTATATATATATATACCTGTCCAAGGTGGGTTTATAGATCAGGAAAATGAGCAGACTCAGTATAAAATAAAAGACAGGCCAAATTTTATTGCAGTAATATAAATTAAGAACCATATTCAGACAAGCAAAAAGTTAAAGAGTAGTTTTATGAAATCATGCTTCCCTGAGTGGAAAATATGATTAGGCAATCATCAGACCTTGTTGACCAGTGCAATATAGCCAGAGATTTTTACACTGGTGTTGCAGATATTAGCATCAGGTTATGCTGCTTGGCTTCAGCAAAACCTACTTGGCCTCATCAAAAACCACAATTAAAAACTGATAAATTATTCTTAGACTAAATAAAAATAGCAACTGCAAAAGTTTCCAGCATCATGTCACCAATTTTTCATTCCAGTTTTGCTGAAACAAAACAGTTTATTTGTATCAATGAACTTTGGCATAACCAGATATTTTTTTTTTTTAGATTTAAAAAAAAACTTTTGTGGTATTTGCACCTTCA
>NC_043005.1:58654307-58696807 GCF_006345805.1 Octopus sinensis | reverse complement strand
CATAACTTGTACTCAATTTATCGACCCCGAAAGGATGAAAGGCAAAGTCGACCTCGGCGGAATTTGAACTCAGAATGCAGCAGAAGACGAAATACTGCTAAGCATTTCGCCCAGCGTGCTAACGTTTCTGCCAACTCACCACCTTTGCGTTTGTGTTCTTGTTGAATCAAAGGTTGTTCAACATGAAATTACAGAACTGTCTTTCTCAGAATCGAGAGGCTATTATAAATGTATGCAAAAGCACTATCCCAGATGTAATATCAATACTCCTTTGTGGTCCTCACTTTAGCTTTGTAGACCATTAACAATGGTTAGGGGCTGAAGTGTATTCTGCCCCTGAAGGAAGGGTCAGTCACTGAAATTCCTAGTTATGCTAAGATATTTTGCTTATAGTGATCCAACTTACTACTTTTTTCTGAGGTATTAATTATGTTAGTACAGCACCTCATATAATGTAGAGACTAACTAAATGAGTGAAAATTTAGATTTTTTTTAATGTAAATATGATATGAGAGAAGGCAATTAACTTCATGATGCTACTTGCTAAATCTGATATTTAGTGTAAGGGACATTAAAAAATTGACTAGAAGTAATTTCCCAGTGAGGAAAAAGCAATATTAGCTAATAGCATATATTATCTTCATCTATCTGGGAAACAGAATTTCAAACATATTTGTCTTATTCCGGAAAAATAAAATTAATGTGAGACATCACCAAATACTTTTTTTCACCACCTAATTACTTATAATTAGATTTCTAATTCACCTTACATTAAATATGTTAGCATAAATAACATAACTATAGCTTTTCTTATGGATGGGTCTCTTAACTACTTATTTGCTAAATAATTCCATTTTCCTACACCAGCCGGTACATGTTCTTGATGTAATATGAGAATCAAATAGTGATTCTCATATAACAAGTGTAGCAATTATAGTGAAGTCTATGTTTTATTGATGATGACATAATAAAACCGAAATAAATGGAGAAATCATAGGGTTGAGAGGACACTTAAATTTATCTTTCCAAGGACATGACAACCCCTATGGTACTGGTGCCAGTACGAAATGCACACAGTGCACTCTGAAAAGTTGGTGATAGAAAGGACATACAGCAGTAGAAGTAAAACCAGTATAGAACGTGCAAGTGCTAGTCTGTAAGGAAAATGGGTTCCTGTAACAACTGATTTGGATTCTGATAACCTGTGCTGACCACAACAACACAGAAAGTAGATATGTAAGAATCATGACAATGATGATGATGACGATGGACAATGATGACAAAAAGAATGACAATGACAGAGGTGAAGACAGTAAAGATGACAAAATCTATAACAGCGATGATGATAAAGATGATTACAATTATGATAATGATGATGATGATGATGATGACGCCGACGACAGTGAGGAGGAGGAACAAGGGGAGGTGGAGGCGGACAGAGATGATGATGATGATGATGATGATGTTAGTGACAAAAACAACAATGAAGATGAAGACAGTAACAATGACAACGTCAATAACAATGGTGACAATAAGGAAAACAACAATGATGATAATGAAGATGATGATGATGATGACGATGATAATGACGATGATGATGATGACGATGATGATGATGATGATGATGACGATGATGATGATGATGACGATGATGACGATGATGACGAAGACGACGACGACGACAATGATGATGAATATTATGATGATGGTGGTGATGATGATGACGATGATGATGACGATGATGATGACGATGACGACGACGATGATGATGATAGCATTTCTAGGTTATTCATTTCTTGAAACAATTCTATCTTATGTACCAAATACCAAAAAATCCCCTTTATTTTGCTGCATACATATAACCCACTTAAACCCTCACCTCTTCTCACCCACACCTCCACATCCACCACCACCACCACCACCACCACCGATACTACTTCTTGTCAGTAAACCACAACAATTCACACTGGATATTGCTGCAAATAATAGCTTCACCCAGTTATATCCGCTTTTCCCCTTTCCTCAGGTTAATGGACATGAAGAGCCTTATTTGAATCAGAACAATCATCATGTTTGTTGAATTGAACCAATTAGTAAAATATTGGATTCTGACAAAATGCTTTCCTTAATAACAACGACGAGATTTCGATAAATTCCAATGAAAATATTCCCGATATTAAACCATTCCTTCCTATTTTGCATTTAATCAGTCTTCAACATTTTTTCCTCTTTTAAATTTGGAAAAAAGAAAAAAAAATTCTTCCAAACTTTTTAGTAGTGATAGTGTTACAAAGTATCACAAAGTAGGCCAAGTTGTTAAAGGTTTGTTAACTCTTCAAAACCTTTCAGTGCTTAGACAATCTGTCATGGTACAGTTTTTCAACATTGTTTCATTTTCAAAAGACACATTCTTGGCAATCTATATGGCTGTTGATCAATCTAACTATCTACTTATTTACCTACCAACATTCTTAACTTCCTACTTACCTACCAACTTACCTACCTACCTACCTACCTACCTACCTACTTGTCTGTTTGTCTGTCTGCCTGTTTGCCTGCATGCCTGTCTGTCTATCAATTTGTCTTTCTTTCTAATTTCCTGCCTACCTCCAACCAGACTACATATGTAGCTATGTACATATCTATTTCTCTATATCTATTGATCTATCTATTTATCTATTGATTTACGCTTTTACTCTTTTACTTGTTTCAGTCATTTGAGTGTGGCCATGCTGGAGCACCTCTTTTTATCTATTGATTTACCTATCTATCTATCTATCTATCTATCTATCTATCTATCTATCTATCTATCTATCTATCTATCTATCTATCTATCTATCTATCTACCTACCTACCTACCTACTTACCTACCTATATATATATATATGTGTGTGTGTGTGCATAAATATGTGTTTGTATATTTAAATGTGTGTGTGTGTGTATTCTTTTTTTTTGATGTGGTAACTCTCTCTCTCTCTCTCTCTTTTACTCTTTTACTTGATTCAGTCATATGACTGCAGCCATGCTGGAGCACCACCTTCAGTTAAAGAAATTGACCCCAGAACTTATTCTTTGTATGCCTAGTATTTATTCTATTGGTCTCATTTTGCCAAACTGCTAAGCTACAGGGACGTAAACATGCCAACATTGGTTGTCAAACGATGATAGGAGGATAAACACAGACACACACACCACACACGCACATACATATATATATATATATATATATATATGTTTTACTAAGGAAGGGTGGTTTATTGGATTACCCTGAGTTTCCAGTCCATAAAGGGTTTAACTCTATGGTGTCTCATCTGACCCCAAGACCTGCTGACCTAAGACCTTTTCAAAATATGGAGCGAGGGAAAGGCCTATGAATGTAAAACCCTTTGCCAACTTGTGAATTCCAAAACGCTAGCAGGAATTTCCTAAAGTGCAAACACAGGCCAAAAGTCTCCATTCTGGAGTTAAAGATGCTCCCTGGCTCGAGCACATTTTTTAGGATTCTCACATGTTCAACTACACATAGCTTCCAGTGCTTCATCCCATTGATGTGGGGGCCTGAGTTTTCGAGGACCTTCCATGAGATCAAGTGTGGGATTCCATCATCTCTTAGTTGCCAGACATGACTGGCCAGCAATGTTATATATCTCGTTTCTGGAACCCTGAAGGGGGATTTATGATTGGAAATGCATTGCTTGAGAGAATTCCTAGTACGTCCAATGTATTTCCATGGGCACATGATGTCGGTGTTGCACTGGTTACTGTTGCTGTTGTTGTTGCTGCTGTCACCAATGGTGCTGCTGTTGTTGTTGCTGTTGATGCTGAAGCTGGGGCTGAATGTGTGAGAATCCTAAAAAAGTTGCTCAAGCCAGGGAGCATCTTTAACCCCAGAACAGAGATATTCGGGCCATGTTTGCACTTTAGGAAATTCCTGCTGGCATTTTGGAATCCACAAGCTGGCTGCACAACCAGAAGTTGATAGCTAATGGCAAAGGGCGATAATCCCCTATTGTATACCTTCATAGCTTTTTGGAGACCACATGTCGACAGCACAGCCAGAAGTCGATAGTCGAGGGTCAATGGCAAAGGGAGATAATCCCCTTGTTTTACATTTGTACCAAGGCCTTTCCCCATCCATATTTTGAAGAGGTCTTAGGCCAACAGGTTTTGGGGTCTGACATTATGCCATAAAGTTAAGCCTTTTATGGACGGGAAACTCAGGATAATCCCATAAACCAGCTTTCCCCAGTAAAAAATTATACTACTCTACATCTTAGAATACGTTTCTACACTGGATTTATGTTTTCTACAAACGATATATATATATATATATATATATATATATATATATATATATATGACGGGCTTCTTTTAGTTCTCGTCTACCAAATTCACTCACAAGGCTTGGTTGACTTGAGTTTGTAGTAGAAGACACTTGCCCAAAGTGCCACACAGTGAGATTGAATCTAGAACCATGTGGTTGAGAAGCAAGCTTCTTACCACACAGCCATGCCTATGCTTCCATGTGTGTGTGTGTGTGTGTATGATTTGCATATATAATGATTTGTATGAAAACGAAGGAAGATATGTGGAAGTAAGAGAGAGAAATGCTCTTAGGAACTTTGTGCCTCGTGCGTCACCTGCTATATATATATATCTATATATATATATATATCTTTACTACCCACAAGGGGCTAAACATAGAGGGGACAAACAAGGACAGACAAATGGATTAAGTCGATTACATCGACCCCAGTGCGTAACTGGTACTTAATTTATCGACCCCAAAAGGATGAAAGGCAAAGTCGACCTCAGCGGAATTTGAGCCCAGAATGTAACGGCGGACGAAATACGGCTACGCATTTCGCCCGGCGTGCTAACGTTTCTGCCATATGTATGTATGTATGTATGAATGTATGTATGTATGTATGTATATATATATATATTGTACAAATCATTTTTAAATATTAAAACCAGCAAGACAATGAGTGATGCATGTACAATAGCCAGCTTAGCCATAAGTTCCAGTGAAGTTAGTTGTAAGGAAACACCAGTTGAAAAGGAGTCAAAAAGATAAAAATGACAAAAGAAACAGTCTTGTTGAACAAAAGCATTTTAAATTATTAAAAGATACATTAGACAAAGTTTTGGCTGCTAAGTTATCTCTGTATATTTAATAGTTTCCAGCTTTGTAAGAACAAGACCCAGGCATCTTAAAACTTCTCCAAGGCCAAAGTTATTCGCCAGCTGGAGACGGTTATCAAAATGGAAGCTGAAACAATGTTGGAAGTGAAAAATATGATAGAAATAATGAAAGATTTAAACCAAATAATCTTATCTATCAAAGCACAAAAGATTAGTACAGCTTTGCCATTCTATGGGTAACGTGGATGATATCTGCATAAACTTGATGCTGATGAAGATGAGACTAACAAAACTTTTAGGGAAAACTTACAGAGTAATCTAAGTAAATCGGAAGAAGAGAACAGGCAGTTACAAACCATTGCATACCATAAGATAGGACCTTATAAAAACAGAACAAATATTAAAAGACTACAATTCTGTCTTTGAAAAATCTTCCATGAAAAACATATGGTATGACTATGGGAGAATATCTTGCTCAGAAACAAGTGAGGGTTTGGGTGACCAGGAAGACATACAACCATAGCAACTCTGCGTTAATGAATTTTGTTGTCTGATCTTTACAACTATGGAAAAGTGGATATAAAAACAATTCAGATGATGTTGATTGTATATATACATATATAAATTAGAAAGAAAAACACCTTTTATCAATTCAATAATGAAAAATTAAATTATACCTTCTAGAAAACATGTGTCGTTATTCTACCAAATATATACGTTTTATTTATTATTTTGCACATTACTTAATCATCATTATATGTTTTATCTTATATTTAATCTTTCTGTAATATGTAATTTTCTAGATGGTATAATTTAATTTTTCATTATTGAATTGATAAAAGGTGTTTTTTTTCTAATTTATATATATATATTATTTTGTGAAATTTGATTTAGTATTTCTAAATAGAATTTTTCCCTGTAAGTGTGGAATGATATTCCCTCATATTATTATTATTATTATTATTATTATTATTATTATTATTATTATTATTATTATTATTACTATTATTATCATTATATATATATATATCAGGTCATCCCATAAGTTCTGTCCGATTTTACCTTATTTAAAACTGAATGAAATTTAATAGTATTTTAAAAAGTCTAATGGAATTAAAAAGTATTTTTTATGTATTTGTGTATATTTAAACTAATTAAATATTATTTTACAGAATAATAGAATTAAAATTTCTTTGATTAAAATCCTTTCTAATGTGGAAGTATCCAAAGAGCATTTAAGGCACATGATGCTTTATGAGTACAAAAAAGGAAACTCTGTAGCCGAAGCAACTCAAAACATACACTCAGTTTATGGAAAAGAATGCTTGAATGAAAGAACTTGCAGTAGATGGTTTGCAAAATTCAGAAGTGGAGACTTCAGCCTTGAAGATGAAGATCAAACACGATATCGAGCTGAGTTTGAGGATAAGCTCCTTGAGGCATTACTTGAAGAAAATCCTGAATTATCAGTTGAGGAATTGGCAATAAAGCTTAGTTCAAACCATACAACCATTCGTCGTCATCTTCAACAACTTGGAAAGGTTCCTAAACTTGTAAAATAGGTGCCTCATGAATTGTCCGAAAGCAACAGCAAATCCCAAGTTGACATCTGCTCTTCTCTCCATTCTTGTGAATTCATTTCACTCTTTTTCGATAGACTTGTGACTGGTGACGAAAAATGGATCTTCTATCGAAATGTTAAACATCATAAACAGTGGCTCTGTAAAAGGGAAAAAGCTCAACCACAACCGAGAAGGGAACTTCATGGGAAAAAGGTTCTTCTCTCTATCTGGTGGGATTGCAAAGGAGTAATTCACTTTGAATTGTTACCACCTAATGCAACAATCAATGCTCAAGTCTACTGTCAGCAATTAGAGTGTTTGAACCAAGCTTTGAAGAAAAAAAGACCCGCATTAGTGAATCGAAAAGGAGTGATGCTTCATCAGGACCATGCGTGACACCACACTGCAAAGATCACATCACAGAAGATCAAAGAGCTTTGTTGGGAAAAAATTCCTTGTCCACCTTATTCTCCCAGCCTTCCCCCTTCAGACTACTATTTGTTTCATAGTTTACAAAATCATTTGGGGGACATAACTTTCACAAGCCAGGAAGAGACAAAAACTGACATTTCAAAGTTCTTCACTTTGAAACCAAAAGAGTTTTAGATTAATGAGATTTAAAAATTTGTAAATAGATGGAAGGAAGTCATAGATAATCAGGGAAAGTACATTGATGATTAAATATCAATTAAATATAACATTTGATCGCTTGTTTTTTTATTCAAAATTCAGACAGAACTTATGAAATGACCTGATATATATATATATATAATATATATATATATACATACATATACACACACACACACATATATATGTATATACATACACACATATATATATACATACATATATAAATATATATATACACACACACATGTAATACATACATTTTATATATATATATATATATATACATACTGAGACATACACATACATTATATATATGTATATATATATATATATATATCTAAGGCGGCGAGCTGGCAGAAACGTTAGCACGTCGGGCGAAATGCGTAGCCGTATTTCGTCTGCCGTTACGTCCTGAGTTCAAATTCCGCCGAGGTCGACTTTGCCTTTCATCCTTTCGGGGTCAATTAAATAAGTACCAGTTACCCACTGGGGTTGATGTAATCGACTTAATCCGTTTGTCTGTCCTTGTTTGTCCCCTCTGTGTTTAGCCCCTTGTGGGTAGTAAAGAAATAATATATATATATATCTGTGTGTGCCTGTTTGTGCATGTGTGTGTGCGTGGTTATTATTCTTGAATATACATTGGGATTAGAGAATCATGAAAGCAAAGCTGAAATCAAGAGGTGTAAATTCAAACTTAGAAAAGATTAAGGGGTTCAAAAATTAGAAAGAAAACAGGATTCCAGTATCATAAGGGAAAATGACCATGCTCAATATGCCTCAAAGGGCATAAACTTCACATACTGTACCCAGTTACAGACACACAAGAGATGTGGAATCCCAGGTAGACAAACATAGAGAACATACTTGAAATGTATTAGATGCCCTGGAGCAATATACATGAAGAGTGCATTGGAAATAAACTCTCTTAAATGCCTTGTGGACTCACCAGGTGTAGTTGATCAGTAAATTCTGTTATACAGGTAACAAAATTAGCAGAGGTAGTTGTTCAGAATGTGTAGTAACCAAAGTAAGATCCAAGAGCAAAACTGTGCACTAAAGGAATCAGGTGATACTTATATATTTCTTTACTACCCACAAGGGGCTAAACACAGAGGGGACAAACAAGGACAGACAAAGGGATTAAGTCGATTACATCGACCCCAGTGCGTAACTGGTACTTAATTTATCGACCCCGAAGGGATGAAAGGCAAAGTCAACCTCGGCAGAATTTGAATTCAGAACATAACGACAGACGAAATACTGCTACACATTTCGCCCGGCATGCTAACGTTTCTGCCAGCTCGCTGTCTTTGTCAGGTGATACTCATGTGATGTATGTGGAAATCAATTACTACATAATGATGTAGCATGCACTTTAAGATGGTTGGACCTGTGGCAGAGGGTTATGAAGTTCTGTGTGAATTTGATAGGGAGGAACAGAAGGAGATGGAAAGAGAGAAAGGAATGGTAATGATAAAAAAAAAAGTGGGAGGAGTTTGTGGCACTGTTAGATTTGTTTTTATAGGTGTGTATGCAGATGTCATGATGGGTAATATAATTCATTGGTTTGACCTTGGTCACAGCAAGTACTTCCTCAATTATTTCAGATTTTGTTGGGTCAGGAAGTAAATGTATTTTGTTGTTGAAGTTCATTGTCTGAGTTGATAAATGATGCTTTCCTAAAGGTTTTTTTTTTATTACAATGATAATAGGAAAATAATTGTGTTTTTTTTGTTTTTTTTGTTTTTTGCTTAGTTGTTTTATATGTTCTTCTCTTGTTCCATTAGATGCTAATGAGGGTTAGCATGTTTTGTTTCAGAATGTTCTTTTTGAATGCCAGGAATGAAGTCTTGCTTTTATGCTTGCATGATATAATTACTTCAAAATGTCTATTAATTATGTTTACTCTGGATGTGATGATCTCCAGGGTTTTCTCCAGTTACACATCCACAATGTTCTATCGTATGGTCTAACATGCTTTTATTATAAGCCACTGGGTTGTATGCTCCACTCCGTTCTGTTTGAACTTCCAGATGAATTTAGATAATGATGTGCAGTGTCTTTTGTTTACATTACAAAATGACAGATAGTAGCACTGACAATTTTTCATGTTGTCTCTGATACCACCAATCATCATCATCGTCCGGGTTTCGTCCCTGTTAACGGGGGTGGCCAGATCTACCTCAATGCCATACCAACCACCCTCACACCATCTTGCTATCTTGCCCGATTTTGGACATCCTCCCTTCTTAAGCCAACCCTTCCAATCTCCTCCTCCACATTTTTTTCAGTCTACCTCACTTTTGCAGTCCATGGAAGTATTTGTTAATAGCTAGAAAGAAGTAGGAGCAAACAGCAAATGAGACCTATTTGATTTCTGTTAGATGGGTATGTTAACACCTGTCTAAAACTATCACTGTTAGGAAATTAGGTTGAATTTAGAGAATTCCTTCAGAAAGCATATATAAATCAAAGCTGTTTTACAGTTTTACATTCTCAGCTCACATTTATCAGCTTTCTCTCGTACCAAATGATATAATTGATCTTACATACCCATTCACTGAAATTCCTGGAAATTAACAGTGGTCCCACTGCCATCATTATCTTTAAAATGGCTCATGTGAAAGTAAGTTTGATTACTGGTTCAGGCATTTCGTTTTCCTGGTCTTCTTTCTACAGTTTCCAAGTAAGTCAATAGAAGGCTCTCATATTATCCTGATATGTTTTGAGATTATATATTTCATTTTATACTGAGAAGAAACTGAAATTTGTTTTTTATAAACAAACGATTCTGCGACTACATGACACCATTCTGATATTTAACTAACCATCAACTCTGCCCGCTCTTCTTTTATTCCTAACTCACCATTCCTCACAACATTAGCAATAGTTTCCTGCATGTTTACGCACAGCATATCTTTAGCTTTTACACCTCAACCTCAGTTCTTACAAGTCATTTTGAATTCACATTTTGTTGCAAACCATACCGAAAATGCCTCTGGCATTTTTGATAAAAGTGCTCATATTTTAATTAACACATCTACTCATTGTTTTATCCAAGAATGCTTTGTAAAAATTGTGTCTCAAATATCCGATTAATAATGAAGTATTTAGTTTATCGTAAAATTCTTCCAAATTATTTTTGAAAATTATGGGTACACAATAAGTTAAGTGTTTCATTAGAAATGCAGGCATGAAAGAGTTTAAACTTGTAAGCATTATTACCCTAAAGGGTTTTTGTTCCACAACGCTTTATGAAGGAAGTGAAAATCTCATTTTCGCCTCACACTCTTTACAAATTTATATCATCATCATCATCACTACCACCACTGTCAACACCAACACACCAACATTACCACTGCCACCACTACCATCATCAACATTATCGTCATCATTATTGTCATCATCATCATCATCATCATCATTGTTGTTTTATTATTATTATTATTATTATTATTATTATTATTATTAATATTATTATTATATTTTTATATTGCTTAGCAATTATGCTTATGTATTAACATCATTATCATCAGCATCGTCATCGTCATCATCATCAACATCATCTTCATCATCATCGTCATCACTACCATCATCACCATCACCACCACCATCGTGCTTCCAGCAGCTTCATCTGAGTTTCTATCGCATCCTCGCATTCTTTAAGTGTGTGCAGCATTGTCATTTTAGGGTGTGCATAATTGCATTTCTATGCTACTTTTGTTTCACTAATGTTATACAAGATTGCATGTACATGGACACGCATATGCATGTATGTGTCTGCGTTTGTGTGTTTATATATATATATATATATATGCATATATATGTACATATATATATACACACACATATATATATATATCTATATCTATACATGTATATATATATATGCATGTATGTATGTATATATATATATAATGTGCAGCTATAATCATATGTACAGGGACATGTATAGATATGCATGCACTCATGCAAGCACAGATGTACATAATGTTCATGTGTACATGTGCAATAATAGACAAACGGAGATAAAACTGAATGACATTATCAAAAAATCTAAGACAAAAAACAGACGGGCAATAGGAACGGTTCCAAACTGTTATCTACCCAGAAGAAAATCTACAGCAACAAAAGCATATACATGAACACACACACACACACACACACACACACACACATACACACACACAAACACACACACACGCAAATACATGCATACATGTGTTTTGCACCAAAGCTAAAATCACATGCAGGCACACACATGATAATGTCTCGTGGATATAAACATGCACAGCACCACTAATACCACACACACACAAACACAAACACACACACATATATACATGCATGCATGCACAGTAATCATATGGCAGGCACATACTCATACATGGCATGTACACACAAATACATATAAATACCAGACACAAAACATGGAGGAGTGGGTTACATGAGATATCTTTGAAAAGATCACAGCATATCCTTATATATATTTATATATATATATATATATATTTATACACACACATACACATATATATGTATATATACATACTTACACACACGAGCATTGATATTTGCATGTATGCATGAAAATGTGCACGTTTGTATAAGTGTATGTATGGATCTAGATGTGTTGCATGTGTTTGTATTTACAAACAGGCAAAAAGAAAAATTCATGCATATAGCAGCAGCAGCAGCAGCAGCAGCAGTAGTAGTAGTAGTAGTGTAGTAGTAGTAGTAGTAGTAGTAGTAGTAGTAGTAGTCATTTTCTTTTCAACTGAGTTTTTATTCTTTACTACTTTTAGTAGTCTCCCGTTTTCATTTTCACAGCAGCCAAATTAAATTTTGAAAGGCAGAAAAGGAAAGTGGAAAGCTTAGGGTAGCTTTTGAGAAAAGCCTCAGCATTGGGCAACTGAATATCATCATTGTCATTGTCATTATCATTTTACATCTACTTTTAAAATACTGGTATAAATTCCATGAGTTGCCATCATCGGAGCCAGATCTTATTCAAGTTGCTGCCCTTTATTCCTACATTCTATTTGAGCTTCGCTTCTACAGCTCTATGTTCTTGCTCGTCAGGAAGTACTGAGGGAATTGGAGAGATGGTCATGTATTCAGCAAGACTAAACAGTCCTCTCTACTCTATATTGTTTCTATACATTCACCAGCCAACTTACAGGAAGTATTGCATAAAATTTGTCATAGCACCAACACTAGAGAAGTTACTTGTCTATTGCAAGACTACTTTAAGTTATCTCTCTCTGTTCAAAGAAAAGATGACTGTGGGAGCAAAGAGAAGAGAGAGTGGTAGTGAGAAGTTAACAAAGACAGATAGAGGAAGGAAAAAGTTGAAAGTTATGTGAGAGAGAAAGTGAAGGATTGAAGATTGACCATACCTATACACATACTCACACACATATACACAATACACATATTCACATCTGTCTGTCTGTCTGTGTGTGGGTGTGTGTGTGTGTGTGTGCATGTGCGTGCGTGTGTGTGTATGTAATGCACACACACACACACGCGCACGCACACACACACACACACACACACACACACACACACACACACGCATATATATATATGAGTTAATTTGTTCTCAGAGCCTGCTTGTAAAGTGAAAACTCATAAAGCAGAGCAATAATTTCCCATTGTAACAATATCATAAATCGTAATTCATTCCTAGAAATATATTCTACCAATAAAGTTTATAATACTCATAAATAAATGACAATAAACAACAGTAAAATGTAAAGAATATTTTATGTAAAAAAAAAGAATGTCAAGATCATTTATAATACAAAATATTATCATAATCACTTTCTGAATTACTTTCACTTGCACTAGTCTCATGCACACCATCACTTGTAGATGCAATCACCGAATCACAAGCACTTGTAGACACACTTGTAGATTTCTTTTTAAAAGACAAGTCTAGATTTGTTTGCTTAGAAGCAGCTTTTTTCACACTCTATAATTTGTTTGGAAACATGCAGAAGCATTTGTTATGGTAGTAGAAACTTTTGTGAAATTGCCACACACAGAATGGCTATTTAACCTTTTTATACTTATAGTAAAATAAAACTCATAAACCTGGAATCTCGTAAAGTGGGTCCTCACAAAGTTAGGCATTACTGTATATATAATATCCTAAACTCCCTTAGTTAAAGCTCCCCTCCTAGCTAAAGGGGATTTCATCTTACAAGTTACTTAGTAACCTTGTTGGTACTGGTGCTATGTAAAATGTACCAGTGCAACACCATATAAAAAGCACCAGTGCCATGCCACATAAAAAACACCTGTCCTTTTTATCTGGCACCTTATAAAGAACACCCAGTACATTCTGTAAAGTTCTTGGCATTAGGAAGAGTATCCAGCCATAGAAACCAATTTAAAACACACGACTGGAATCTGGTGCAGCTCTCCAGCTTGCCAGTTCTAGCCAAATCGTCCACCCCATGCTGGCATAGAAAACAGCCATTAAATGATGACGACGACGATGATTATGATACATATATACATATATATCATCATCATCATATATATATATATATATATATATAGAGAGAGAGATACATACATACGCAAACACACACACATATACATAAATATACACTAACACACACACACACACACATTTAATACATACGTACATTGATAAATATATTTAAATGTATTCCTAGATATTAATGATGTATAAACTGAAAATCTATATTTTATTGTACATAAATGTTAAAAATTATATCGTTTGAAAGCACTTTTGAGAATAACAAACAAGCATTTACTAATAATGTGACTATAATTGATGTAAAGTTAAATTTATAATGAAGACCATCTTGACTACAATTTGTCTGCTAGTGTTTTAATATAGGGAGAAAATCTTAGTCCCAAAAATTATTTAAAACATTTCAATGAAGGTTGTAAACTAAATAAATGGTGGAGCTCAAGATTCAGATTAAGTAGATAAGTCAGTAAAAGAAAGGGGATATTAAATAAGCTGAGAATGAAAATAAGGATGAAAAGGTTTATTGGATATATGTTACTATAAGATCACATTGAAAACAATAGCTTAGCACAGATCACTATATCTTGTAAATGGAGTGACGCTTTCAAAGTTTACAAAGTTTATATTCTAAAAAAAGTTATATGAAATTCATGTGAAAAAGTATTTAACTTTCTAAATACGTGTGTTAAGTGTGTGGGGATGGTGTCTGTAGTTCCTAGAATAATTGCTGTGTACATATATGTCTGAAGAAGGAAAGAACTGCAATAGGTTTATATCTTTTAAGATCTCCATAAGAATCTAATTTGTAGCTATATAGTAGACTTATCAATTGCAAATGTGGTATATAAATGAAAATCTATAAGTATTGTATGATTCTCTTACTAATAAGAACAATTGACTTACTTAAAGACGTTTGAAGCCTTTTCAAAGAGTAGTGTAAATCTTAATGAAAACGATAAATAAACTAACTTTAAAGTAATCAGTTTTAGATGAATAAAGCTATTACTTATAGTAAATTTCAAACTAGCTAATAATGGGGTGAAGTAATATAACTGCTACTACACACATCTAGAAAATTGGGCTAAAGGACAAAAAACAAAGAAAACCACCTTACACACACCTTTCATATTTGACAAAGTTTTCTTCCTTACATAAAAACATTAGCAGACAAAGATTCTGTAACTAATTGAACAAGCCTATAAGTAAAACTTGTGAGCCAAATCAACTTGATTTTCATAACATATGTTGGCATTGCTGTTGTCATCATTGTCATCATCCTCATCATCGTCGTTGTCAACATTGTTTTAGTGTCCACTTTTCCATGCTTTCATAGGTCAGACAGAATTCATTGAGACAGATTTTCTGTGGCCATACGTCCTCTCCTATCACCAATCCTTACCATGTTTCTATATAAGGTAATGATTGTTTCAATTTTAGGCACAAGACCAGCAATTTCAGGGTGAGAGTGTACGTCAATTACTTTAACTCCAGTGTTCAACTGGTACTTTATTTTATCGACCCCCAAAAGGATGAAAAGGCAAAATCAGCCTCAGTGGGATTTGAACTCAGAACATAAAGGCAAACGAAGTGCTATTAAGCATTTTTTCTGGCATGCTAATAATTCTGTCAGCTCACTGCCTCCATGTATATAACTGGTTCTCAACCAAGGTCCATATAAAATTTTTGGGGTCTATGCAACAAGATATAAATTGTAGATCCACAACAGTATTAGAAGAGCCCTTGAAAATAAATTTGCTTTAGATGTATGTATTGGTATGTATTGCAAGAAGCATCTAGGTTTCTTTCTCTAGCATTTTACATAGTGCAACCTACACAAGTTAGTGTGTGGAAAACAAAACAGGAATTTTGAAAGAAGTATCTATATTTAAATTACCAAATGGTTATGTAGGTCCACCAGAATGAAATAGAAATCAAAGGGGTCCATTGATTAAAAAAATGGTTGAGAAACCATGATGTGATGTAAAGTAATATTTCTCCATAACTGGATATGTTTGCAAGAAAAATTAGAAATGAAGGGCACTGCTTGTCTGGCAGTGATGAACATTTAGAAATATCACATGATGTCATGACAAGAAGGCACAAACACACATGCCCACATGTATACATACATAGATATTCTTGCATAACACAGAATGTGACAAGGCTGGCACCCTTGAATTACACGTGCAATGCATTTTTGCCAGCTGAGTGAACTGGATCAATGTGAAATAAAGAGTCTTGCTCAAGGACACAACATGTTGCCAGACATTGAACTCATGACCTTACACTTGTGAACTGAATAACCCTAACCATCCAGCCATGTGCCTTTACAACCATGGATAACATGAGAAAGTATGCCATGCATACAATAATTATAAACGAACTTTTATCACATTTCATTATGCTTGTACCAAACTATGAAACGAATACTAATTTTCAAAAGAAATATGTTTAGTAACTTAGAATTAAATAAACAATTTTCTCATTTGTATATTTGCAATAAATATGCTTATTTATATTTTTGTAAGTTTTATCAACATAACCACATTCTATTCTATTAACAAACTATCTCGAGATAGAAAATTAAAAAAAAATTATTATTTCTCATTCACTCAAAAGTTTTCTTATGATATTAAATATATATATATATACACATATACATATATATCATCATCGTCGTTTAATGTCTGCTCTCCATGCTGGCATGGGTTGGATGGCTTGGCTGAGGACTGGCAAGCCAGATGGCTGCACCAGGCTCTAATTTGATTTGGCAAAGATTCTACAACTAGGGGCCCTTCCTAATGCCAACCACCCCGAGAGTGCAGTAGGTGCTTTTACATGCCACCAGCATGAGGGCCAGTCAGGCAGTACTGGCATTGAACATGCCTGAATGCTGCCTTTTATGTGCCACCGGTACGGTAGCCAGTCAGGTGGCATGGTAATAACCATGCTTGAATGGTGCTTTTTACATGGCACCAGCATGTGACCAGTCAAGCAGCACTGGCAATGACCACATTCAAATGGTGCCACTGGCATCGACCATGCTCAAATAGTGCTTTTACGTGCCACCAGCATGGGTGCCAATCAGGCAGTACTGTCATTGGCCATGACAATGATTTCACTTGATTCAACATATATATATAAAAGTATATATGTGCATGTGTGTATATATCTATATCTATATAATATATATATATATATATATATATATATATATATACTTTATTTTAAGCAGCAGAAAATTCAACAAAATCTGTTACTCTGAGTTTCTCGTTGCCGTTCATCAGACAGTTTTTGCTAGACGGCAACGAGAAACTCAGAGTAACAGATTTTGTTGAATTTTCTGCTGCTTAAAATAAAGCATATTACTCTACCACTGGTATTTGAGTACTCTTTTTTCCACCTTGTTTCACATTTATGTGTTTACTCTGGTATATATATATATATATATATATACATACACACACACATATATCTACTATATAAATGTGGATTTGCATGGTTATGTATATGTGTTTAGCTTTAAAAGGCTCTAAAATGGTGCAGCCTTGAGGAAAATGAATTTGATTTTCAAAATTCACATTTCAAAGAGAAGGTTGTCCATAATTAGTAATCAAAAACTATAATTTGCAATGAGAAATGACTCAACTTTTAGATCAACAAATTTCCCACTCTCTGTGAAACTGAATGGTTGAGGAACCAGACCTAATCTTGGAGACACCAACCAGCCAACTATCATTTATTGGCTATTATTAAATACATTCACATGCACGCACAAACACACACACATGCACAGACACATGCATATACATATGCACACACACACACTCCCACCTTCTTTTTTATGCCTTTCCCTCTTTCTATATATTTAACCACTCTCTTTATCATTCTCTTGGTATATGTATTATTTCTCTAAGGTCGGCGAGCTGGCAGAAACGTTACGCTCTGAGTTCAAATACCGCCAAGGTCAACTTTGCCTTTCATCCTTTCGGGGTCGATAAATAAAGTACCGGTAATGCACTGGGGTCGATGTAATCGACTTAATCCCTTTGTCTATTCTTGTTTGTCCCCTCTATGTTTAGCCCCTTGTGGGCAATAAAGAAATAAGAAATGTTAGCACACCGGGTGAAATGCTTAGTAGTATTTTGTCTGTCTTCATGTTCTGAGTTCAAATTCCACTGAGGTTGACATTATCTTCCATTCTTTCGGGGTTGATAATTTAAGTACCAGTTGCATACTGGAGTCAATCTAATCAACAAGAAAAAAATTTGGGCCTTGTGCCTAGAGTAGAAAAGAATATGTATTATTTCTCTCTCATGCTGTCCCTCTCACTCTCTCTTCATATGATGTAATTGTTTTCATTCTGTTTAAAATTTTGTCTTTTAATGTTTATTTCCATTTTATGTTGCACAGCTACAATGCACAAGTCCTTTTTTCTGATTGGCTAAAAATGATCAAACTTTAAATATCTGTAATATTTTTCTAAAATTTTTCTGGAGTAAATGAATCACAAAATCAGATTCAACAAGAATAAATCCATTAATATATGAATTTGAAAATTTTCCCTTAATTTTAAAATTTCGAAATCTGTGACAGCAGCAGCAGAAAAGACCTCTATTTGTCTATCTCTTTCATTTTTTTGCTTTTCACATTTTAAACTTTCCCACTCTCTATATATATTTGCCACACTCTCTCTCCCCCCTCCTCCTCTTTCTCGCTGCAGGTATATTGCTCATGCTGAGTGAATGTGTGTGTGTGTGTGTGTGTGTGTTTGTATCACTGTGTGTATATGTTTGTGTGCGCATGTGTGTGTATGCATGTATGTAAGGAATTACACTAGGGCAACAGAGTGGTTTGAAAACCTGGTATATAAAAGAAAATGTGATTCAGTAGCATACTTTCCTGTCAGTAAATGATTTTTTTTACACATATCCCCTATGCCTTACAGGCGTAGGAGTGGCTGTGTGGTAAGTAGCTTGCTTATGAACCACATGGTTCCAGGTTCAGTACCACTGCGTGGCACCTTCGGCAAGTGCCTTCTACTATAGCCTCGGGCCGACCAAAGCCTTGTGAGTGGATTTGGTAGATGGAAACTAAAAGAAGTCTGTCGTATATATGTATGTGTGTTTGTATATGTTTGTGTGTCTGTGTTTGTGCCCCCAACATCACTTGACAACCAATGCTGGTGTGTTTATGTCCCCGTAACTTAGCGATTCAGCAAAAAGAGACCTATAGAATAAGTACCAGGCTTACAAAGAATAAGTCCTGGGGTCGATTTGCTCAACTAAAGGCGGTGCTCCAGCATGGTCCCAGTCAAATGGCAGAAACAAATAATAGAGAGTAAAAGAGACATACACACGGACTCACTTTGTGAAGGGTGGTGGTTGAAAATTTATATCATAAAATTCTGTTTTTGCTGTTGCTTAAATTCCAGCAATGAACTGAACAAAACTATCATCATCACCCACATCATCATTCCATAAAATGTGTTTATAGGAGAGGAAAATATCGAAAAATATCAATACAAGTCAGAGGGACAAAGAAACAAGCAAGGTACCAAGTGGTTGTTGGATGTGCTAGAAACAACAGCTAAATTCGCCTTAAATCACACACCTTTTCATCTGCAAATTATTCTGAAATTATAATCAGAAGCAAATTGCAGATGTGGACAGCTCATATTTTAAAACTATAATTAGAATATTATGAAGAAAAAGCCAAAACTTTAGGAGCAGAGGTTAATGAAAATGTTATAAGAATTTTCACCATTATTTTAAAATTTCATTTTATTTTCTGTTTGAAAATAAAGGCAGTAGGGATTATAATAGCAATTGCCAATTTCCAAAATTTGTTTGTTTTTTTTTACCAACAAAGCTTCTTCCATCTTTTTTTAAGTGTGTAGCACAAAAAGATTGGTCAAAAGCAGTTCTTAATTGTGGAGCGGGTGTTGAAAAAAATTTTCAAATTAAAAAAAATATTTTTTTACTAAATGGGCATCTTCCATTATTGTTAAGTGTGTAGTGCATAAAAATTTGAACAAAACCAGCCCAGAAGGTGGGGTTGGGGAGAAGAGTATTCCTAAATATTCAAAAAAAATTTTTATTAAGAAACTCCTTTTTCTACCCTGCCACACACACACACACACTTATGATTTGCAAGTAATTGAGGGAAAAAAATAATTTGAAAAATCCATATCAAAATGGGGAACATCCAACTTATGTGGGTGTGCTATTCTGGAAGGTCCACCAAGGTATTCTATTGTGAAAATTGCCTGGCAATGTTCTTCTTACAGGTAAGATGAAATTTTTTATGTTTGCCATCCACAAACATCTTTGCCAATATATATATATATATAGGGTATGGTAAAGCTTCACTGTATATATATATATATAGATATATAAATATATATACAGTGAAGCTTTACCATAGCATCATATATTATCGACTGCTATTTCCAGTAAATATTGGTGCATTGTTGTACCACTATTCTATATATATATATATATATATCACGTGATCATGTGACCAATCAGACCATCAGATGTTTTACACATCGCTGATCACAATGCGTTCGCACTGTTTTAGCCCTCAAATGACGCCACCCCGCTGGCTAAGCGAGCAGGCCAACAGAAGAAAGAGAGAAAGAGTGGTGAAAGAGTACAGCAGGGATCACCACTCCCTACCAGAGCCTCGTGGAGCTTTTAGGTGTTTTTTGCTCAATAAACACTCACAACACCCGGTCTGGGAATCGAAACCGCGATCCTATGACTGCGAGTCCGCTGCCCTAACCACTGGGCATTTGCGCCTCCACACACACACACACACACACACACACACACACACACACACACACATATATATATATATAGATAGATAGATAGATAGATAGATAGATATAGATAGATAGATAGATAGATAGATAGATAGATAGATAGATAGATAGATAAATGTTCATTTAACGTGGTTTTACTGCTATTTCGGCATGGTGGTGTCTCTCAGACACCCTTATTTTTAGTTGTAAAAAATTATTACCTTTGTATGGTATTTTTTCTCATGCTGGCCACTTGATAATATCGATATTTAAATATCGATATTATCCTTATTTATAAATTTATATATATATATATATATAGATAGATATATAGATAGATAGATAGACAGATAGATAGATAGATAGATAGATAGATAGATAGATAGATAGATAGATAGATAGATAGATAGACAGATAGGTTTATACATATATACATACATACCTTCTTCAACATATCATCATTTAAAATGGATGTTAAATAAAGATGATTTATTTGAGAATACATTGTATCTCTTGATGTACTTTTTTAGCTTTGGCTATGATGCATTAAGAATTTAAGTATCGTTTATCCATAATGGAATTTCTCATTGTTGGAATTAAGTTTAACTTAAGAGAAACCTAAACACATTTCAAAGAACTATAAATTCACCTGGGCTTTCCACTTTGAATATCTCACTCGCTTCTATTTGATTAGAATGCATTAAAGCGGTAACTTTCAGAAAACGGGGAAATCATCAACCAAAGAAGTAATCTTTATGTGGTTATTTGATCCGATAGAAATAAAAGCTGTATCTCCCTCAAAATATGTCCTACTGTCTTAAAAATAGAGGGACACATTAAAAAGCATGCTCCTGTAGATACACTGTCTGAAGAAAGAAAAGACTATTCATGGTTTAAACACCTTTCTTGTATGTTTTCACAATTAAAGATGATCCAAGAGTGAACGACAGTTATTTTAAATCATCATTGTAGAAGCTTGAAATGTTAATCTACAAAAACATCGAATTCAAATGTGTTGATATTCTTTTTACCATGTTTTTCCATGACTGGATGCCCTTCCTAATGCCAATCATTTTCCAGAGTGTATTGGGTGCTTTCGTTATAACACCAGCATTAGTGAGGTCACCATGTAGCCCATAAGACTAAGATCCTCTTCAACTGAATGGGACTACATTAGGGAAGGAAGCAGTTTTATGCCAGGGCCCTTTTTTCATACTCTTACCACTCATCACTTACACTAAGCGATGAGTGGTAGAAGCATGAAAGAAAAGGCTAGAACAGATTTCTTGATGTAAAGGAGAACTACATGGCTGCTAACATTATACAAGAGTGGATGGGAGTAATGGTCTCGAACTGGAAAGAGAAATAAAGTTGGGGTGAAGAAGTATCAAGGAAGACCTACAAGGTACAAGAAGGTGAATAAAAGTGAAGAGAAATGAGTAGGAACAAAAGAACAAGAATGGTAAGAAGGGTGGTGGTTGAGGATTTAAATTATAAAATTCTGTTTTTGTTGTTGCTTAAATGCCAGCAATGAACCACTCTTGAGCTGAACAAAACTATCATCATCATCCACATTATCATTCCATAAAATGTGTTTATGGGAGAGGAAAATATTGAAAAATATCAATACATGTCAGAGGGACAAAGAAACAAGCAAGGTAGCAAGTGGTTGTTGGATGTGCTAGAAACTACAGCTAAATTTGCCTTAAATCACACACCTTTTCATCTGCAAATTATCAAGAAGTTGCAAATGTGTATGAGGAAAACAATAAGAGATGGAAGTGCAAATGTTGTGAATGATGAACAAGGGTTGAAGTGCATTTGATGATAATTATGAACTGGCAGGAATTTAGGGGAGAGTAGGTTATAACTGTGCTGTTTTTGGTGTCTGTTCCTTCTCAAGCCATGCCTGGCTCATTAGGGCCAGTTTCCCAGTTTCATTGACATATAGGTTCCCTACCTGGATGGGATGCCGGTCCGTAGCAGGTGACCTGCTAGATGCAGGTGGAAAGAGTGAGAGAAAGTTGTGGTGAAAGAGTCAGCAGAAATTTGCCATTATCTTCTGCAAGAGCCATGAGATTTGAACCCACGATCCCTCGACTGTGAGTCCACTGCTCTAACCACTAGGCCATGTGCCTTCATGGGTTATGATTGTAAAGAGTTCAAATTTCACATCACGTTCATTTCTCTCTCTCTCTTTCTCTCTCTCTCTCACACACACACACACACACACACAGATATACACACACACATATCTACATATAACTATATATATATTTGTATATCTAAGTACAAAGATTTTTAGTAGTAAATCATAAAATTCCTTAAATTTTTTTTTCCATTGAGAGAAGAGCCTCTGATGTTTCAACACAATTTATATAGTCATCCCTCACAGGCCCTAAGAATTCCTTACACTTCTGTCTCCTGCTGCCTGTACACGACAATTAACTTTCTCTGAAATTTACTTCTACTTTTCTATTGACGCTTACAAAGAGATCAGTGGGCTCCATTTATGTACATATGTGCACCATCCTAGTACTCCTCAGCTACACTCAACATTATACTTTGGACAGAAAATACCAAAAGTGAAACAATATCACACGTTGATTCATTCATGCAGTTCTAAATAAGGGAAGGAAGAGTTTCATAATAGATTTTTTTTTAATATGTCTGCATTGCCCAAACGCCTCTGGTTAGGTGTTTAAATCGATGTAATCGTCATTAAATTTAAAGGGCATTCCTTTATAACATATCAGAATTCTACCCATATTGTCATGTACCATTATCATTGTTACATCTGAGTTTGAGTAATGCTATAAGAAGACATATTTCCAAATTTCTCAATGATTCAGATATATGATCCCAAACAATTATACACAAACACACACACTTATATATATATATATATATATATATATATATAATATATATATAGTTATCGCCAAGATAATATAGCAGTCCAGAAAATTGGATGAATGCTGGCGTTCTATTTTCATCCTATTTTTCTGGACTGCCATGTTAGCTTGGCTATAACTATTAATATCCAGTACCGCTGCTGTACTCCCCTTTAGGGAAAATTAGAAATAATGATATATATTATATTAGAGGGAAAATTTAGAACCAAGGCAGAACAAGTATCTCAAGTCATTTAGAATAATTTAATTAGGGTAAGACTTCAAATTCACCTTACCCCAATTAAATTAATCTAAATGACTTTAAATACTTATTCTGTCTTGATTTAGATTTTTCTTCTAATATAATATATACATGCTATAACGGAACCCTAACACGGATTCCTAGATCCAGCCTTAGCTGTGGCCTTGGAACCAAACAGTTGACCAACTATAGCATTTAATCAATGTACCTATTCGTATAGATCACAAATGAACTAAACTCCTCATTTTCTGTATATATATAAAGAACTTTGTCACTCATCAAATTTTTGTATACACATACATATTTACACACTACATACACATACATACAAGTATCTAAGCACACAAATACACATACATACAGATATCTGTGTATACACACGTGTGTGTTTGAATGTATATTTGCATGTGTGTGTGTATACATAGATATCTATATGCATGTGCATAGATACTTGTATGTATGAGTATGTAGTGTGTAAATTTGTATGTGTATACAAAGATTTGATGAGTGAAGTTCTTTATTTTATCAACCCCCAGAAGGATGAAAATTAAAGATTTTGGAGTGATATTTCAGAATAAAGTTGGAAAATCAGATGCTGGGGTTGAAATAAATAAATGAAATTATAATGAAAACTGATAAATATTGAAATTCCAAATAGAACTCAATTTAGAATCAAAAGCATTTTTGCATTAAATTTGGAAAAAAAAAAGGGAAAAATTGAAAGTAAACTCAAGTTCAAATTTCAAATCAACTTTATTTTTCTGTCTCTTTCTTTCTCTCTCTCTCTCTCTCTCTCTCTCTCTCTCTCTCTCTTACACACAAATATGTGCACCTGAGCTAATAAAAGAACCTCTCTACGGTAACTCAATCAGCAAGAAATAGCAACAAAAATCTTCTTCAAACCATACTCTACTAGCTTAAAAATTGGTCCACAGGTCAAAAAAAGATAGAAGGCAGTAATTGGAATACTTTTGATCACAAGTTTACTCATTCAGATCCAATCTGAGTTAAGCAAGAACAACAACAACAACATACATATACTATTATAATTAATGTAAATCACTTAGTTGTAGACATCTGAAATTTTAAAAACAAAAATTATAATATAAAAATTTTAAATACAGCAAAAATATGTAAAAAGAAAAAAAAATTATAAAAACAAAAATATAAAAATATTCAACTGATAGGGTAATTGAATAACAAGACAGAATTTTTGCTTTGCTCAAAACTTTGCACATGAAGAAGAAAGAAAAGAAACCAAAAACATTTAGGAATCTACACCATTTCATACTGCTTTAGCTTGATATCCTTCAATGCTATTTGTTTGATTGCTTTTGATATCTGCAGCGAACACTGTAAAATACAGTAGAGATTTTAAAACTTTTACAAGACAAAATTATAGAGAAATCATAATTTAAAAATTCCTTTCATTTTGCTTTTGCACATTTATTTTTCTCCATGCCTACCAAAGTCAAAGTTTCCATTATATGTGAATTTCTTACATAGATACCCGGCATGCCTTAGCATAGGTGTGGTTGTGTGGTAAGAAGTTTATTTCTCAGCCACATAGTTCCAGGTTCAGTCCTGCTGCATGCATGGAGGCGCAATGGCCCAGTGGTTAGGGCAGCGGACTCGCGGTCATAGGATCGCGGTTTCGATTCCCAGACCGGGCGTTGTGAGTGTTTATTGAGTGAAAACACCTAAAGCTCCACGAGGCTCCGGCAGGGGATGGTGGTGATCCCTGCTGTACTCTTTCACCACAACTTTCTCTCACTCTTACTTCCTGTTTCTGTTGTACCTGTATTTCAAAGGGCCGGCCTTGTCACTCTCTGTGTCATGCTGAATATCCCCCAGAACTACGTTAAGGGTACACGTGTCTGTGAAGTGCTCAGCCACTTACACGCTAATTTCACGAGCAGGCTGTTCCGTTGATTCGGATCAACCGGAACCCTCGTCGTCGTAACCGACAGAGTGCTTCCTCCCTGCTGCATGGAACTTTGGGAAAGTTTCCTTCTATAGTCTTTTACTATTGGCCCTGAGCTGAGCAAAACCTTTTGATACATAAGCCTGTTGTATATTTATGTATATGAGGGTGCTGAAAATTTCCTGGATTTGGGTAGTGTGGCAAGTAGATTGCTTACCAACCACATGGTTCTGGGTTTAGTCCCACTGCATGGCACCTTGTGCAAGTGTCTTCCGCTATAGTCTCGGGCCGACCAAAGCATTGTGAGTAGATTTGGTAGATAGAAACTGAAAGAAGTCCGTCGTATATATGTATATATGTATGTATGTGTGTGTTTGTGTGTCTGTGTTTGTCCCCCCCAACATCGCTTGACAACCGATGCTGGTGTGTTTGCATCTCTGTAACTTAGCGATTCAGCTAGAGAGACCGATAGAATAAGTCCTGTGGTTGATTTGCATGACTAAAGGCGGTGTTCCAGCATGGCTGCAGTCAAATGACTGAAACTAGTAAATGAGTAAATTATCATTTAATTATAATTTTATTCAACGTATACTATTGTAGCAATTCTTCAGTTTTTCTAAACCCTGTAAAAGAACTCAGAAAGTTGGGCCTCTAACCAGGCCCTTCACAATACCCTTAACCCTTTAGCATTTAGATTGCTGTGCCAAATCAAATATTTATTCACATTGTTTTTAAATTAATTATGCAACAACAACATACCTATACTATTACAGTTAATGTAATTGTTACTCAGATTCTTGTAGCTTTGAGATTCTGATGATATGATTGGTTATTTTTAGAATGACAATGTAGGGTAGGTGTGAGAGGCAGGATCTGGCCACTTTGTACATAAAACAGATAAGATACTTGGGCTGGATATGGCCGGTTTAAATACTATTTGTGTGTTCGTCTATAAGTGTGTTTTGCACAAGTATGCATATGTATATTTGTCTACAGGTGTGCTTATATGTATGTGTATATACATATGTACATATATATATATATATATATATATATATATATATATATATTATATATATATATATATATATATGTACATATGTATATACACATACATATATATATATATATATATATATATATATATATATATGTATATATATATGAACTCGTGTATAAGTGTATATGTGAATTTGTCTATAAGTATGTTTAGCACATGTGGGTGTATGTTTGTGAGTTTGTTTGTTTTGTGTGTGTGAATGTGTGTGTGTGTGTGCGTGTGTGTGAGAATGTATTACTATTTGACATCCTGTGATAGCTGTAAACAAGTGTTGTCAGAATGGAATTGCTGCCCTTTGCTCCCAAAATTCTGTGATATTACCTTACTTGGAAACAGGTAAGTGTTGGCAACAGGAAGAGCATCTAGCCATAAAAAAAATCCACCTCAACTAATTCTGTTCAACATATGCAAGCATAGGAATGAGGATCTTAAAATGATGATGATGATGATGATGATAATGATGACAATGGTGTTGTTGTTGTTGTTGTTGTACCACATCGCAAATTTCAAAGTGGGATTGAACAGTCATTCATCTCAACTTCACTACTTGACTCCAGAACAAGAACATAGAGCTAAAACGAAAACAACAAAAAACACCCTTGACATGATTTGAACTCAAAATGTAAAGACCCATAACTAAATACACAAACTATTTTATCTGACAACATTCCAGTTTTCTAAGTTCAGTATTTATCTTCCTGTTTTAATGCTTCTACATACAGTATATTCATACCAACTTAAAAACAATGCCTTTTGTATATTTGTTGCTCAATAGCTCAATCTGATAAAGGCATTGAGGAAACTGGTAGGCAATTGTTTGACCTGCTGGAAACAGAAGCTAAATCTTCCCCAATAGACACCTTATTCTCCTACAAAAATAAAGGATATTGAATACCAGTCATACAAACACATTGGAATAGCCACAATTTGAATGTCATTCATCAGACATTTAGTGGATCAAGGGTGAACAAAAGCTAAACAGCAACAAGTGTGTTCTTAGGTTAATGACCATACTACCTGAGAAACAGTTTTATGCAGGTGCTCAGTTGCTCAATCTCATAATGTATATATATTTTTTCTTATTCTTTTTTTTTCTCCGTCTTCCCTTATCTGGATCTTTCCTTTTCCTATGTTTCTGACGAAGAGCTCCGCTTGAAATGTTAGACCCTCCTTCTTCCCTTCCTTCCTGAGCATCCAATAATACTATATTTGTTCCACGTCCTCACGTTATGTTTTCTCTTTGTGTTTTCATGTTTGGATTAACTATATATATATATATATATTATATATATATATATATATATATATATATTATATATATATATGTATGTATATGTATGTTTATTTATTATTTATGCACCCTTTTCAAGCCTAGCCAGGCTCATGGGCCCGGTTTCCCGGTTTCTGTGGCGAATGTGTTCCTCCCAGCTGGACGGGACGCCAGTCCATCGCAGCATTACTTGAGAAACAGGAAGAGAGAGTGAGAGAAAGCTGGGGCAAAAGAATACAACAAGGGTCGCCAGCACTCCTTGCCGGTGCCTCAGGGAGCTTTTAGGTGTTTGCACTCAATAAACACACACACAACACCCGGTCTGGGAATCGAAACTGCAATCCCCCAACTGCAAGTCCACTGCCCTAACCACTGGGCCATTGCGCCTCCACATGTATGTATGTATGTATGTATATGTATATGTATATATACCAGAGTAAGCACATAAATGTGAAACAAGGTTGAACAAAATAGTACTCAAACACCAGAAGTAGAGTAATATGATTTATTAATAAAGCTGCAAAAACATCACAAAAACTGTTACTCAGAGTTTCATGTTCCTGTTTGTCAGACAGTTTTGTCTGATGAACAGGAACATGAAACTCTGAGTAACAGTTTCCATGATATCTTTGCAGCTTTATTAATAAAGTATATGTTTATATATATGTCTACACACACACACACACACACACACATATACATTGATGTATGTATGTATATTTATGCATGTGTGTGTGTGTGTGTCTGTGTGTGAGTGTGTGTGTGTGTGTGTGTTATATACATAGATATCAGAAGCAGCATTTTAAAGAAACATATATTAAAACATCTGACAATTTGTTCTCAAACATGAAAATAAAAAAAAAAATTTTCCTTTGAAAAAAAGAAAGAGTTGTGCATTCACTTTCATCTCTTCACTTGCAGCCTCCAACAAAACTATTACAAAGAAATGTCATATTCTGAGAAAACAGCAAGAAAAGACAATTACAGTCATGTTTTTAATTTGAAAAGCCTATTACAAATAATGAATTTGCATGAGGATTGATGTATAATACTAAAAGAAAGTGCATGTAAGACAGGCAAGGATCATTAAATATGATTATGATACACTAACATGACCTTTATTCACATTCCGAGAGAAGCATGTATACACACATGCACGCACACATATACAAACACACATACATGTGTGTATGCATGTATATATATATATATATATATATATACATGTGTGCGCGTATGTGTGTGTATATGTATGTATGTATTATGTATGCATGTAGTGTATGTATGCATGTGTACATATATATATATATATATATTATATATATATATATACACACACACACACACACATATATATATATATATATATATATATATATATATATATATATATATATATATATATATATATGAGTGTATATACATATACACACACATAAATACATTCATAAAAGAATTTGTGTATATATGCCAGCATGGAAGGTGGATGTTAAATGACGATGATGTTGTGTGTGTGTGTACTAGCAGAGATACCTGGCGTTGCTCGTGTCAGATGCAATTGAAGAATTAGACTTTTCTTTTATGTTTTCTCTAATGAACTGGAATACCTATGATTCGAATTTCCTTAAAACTGGAGATTAAGAATTTGAATAGGGGTTCTTTCCCCCTTTACACACCCTAACAAAAATTCTAATCATAACATATTAATCCCATACTACTCATCTTTATGCTCAAATTCCAAAATCCAAATCTTATAAAATCCATTCAAAGATATTTTCTCCTGAAAAATGGAGCAGATGGAGCTCTAAAATGTGGGAGTTAAGGCCCCTATTAGCGGGGGTCTTAAAGTCAACCAGAGAAGTTGAATTGTTGGGAACCTTTTTTTAACTTGTTTTTTTTATATATATTGTTTGTTTTATATGTATTGTTCAAATTTCTTTGAAAGTGGAAATATATGAATGTTTACTGGGTTTGTAAAAGAGAGCAAAGCTAGAGGAAATCAAAAGACGAATGATCACAACGAGCAGTCAGCTACCCTACCCTAGTCGTTACCACTTCCCATTGCAGGATTCTTCACCATATAGGTGACCGGCACAGCCATAAGATGCATTATGGATCTATAGCAATTGGAAGAGTGTGACCCAACTCAAATAAACATTAACAACTGTGTGACATAAAGGCTAAGGGGAAATGAAAGTGTTACCTCTGGGGTTTGCCAATGATCACTATGCGAATAGGTATCTGAACAGAATAAATTTGCAATCTATAAATCTCTTGAATGACCAATCACTTATCTGAAAAAACCTTGAAATCAATGTTACTATCTCGGGACTATCTCTGATCCAGTGATAATAAAAGGACTCAAAGGAAGTCTAGAACCAAATAGCATTACTCAAAATAACACTTTGCAAACTGAGCCGGTAGACACAAAGATGCCTCTCCTTTACTTGACAATTTATGCACCACATTCCAGAAATCACAATCTAAATATATCTCAAAGCAAATTCTTACACTGCTGTACCATTGAATGAAAAATAACACACATTTTGTAGCCTTGGGTAAATCTACCGCTTCCAAGACAAGAATTGTATTTGTCTTGGCTTAGGAAAAATGACTAAATTGTGGGGTTTAAGCCCCAATAACCTCCTAAGAAGTTGATATTTTAGGAATATTACTTCATTTGTGTCTAATATATATGGTTAAAATTTCATCATCAGCAGCAAAAATATATGAATTTTCATGGGGGTTATGGCCTCATTTATGACACCTCACTTTCAAACATATATTGCATTATATCTGCCCTTATGCATAGAATATAATTTCCAAATTTCATAAAGATCCATTCAGTAATTTCGACCTTGTTTTGGATCATTAAAAAATGACTAAAATTTAGGAGTTACCCCCCCCCCATTAGAGGGTCTTAGAATCCTCATGGAAAGTGGAGACTTTGGGAATACTTCTTGAATTGTGTTAATTATAATGGTTGAAACTTTATCATGGGAGGGTTCTGCTCCCCATAAGCACCTTAAATTCAAACATACTGCATTATACCTGCACCTATGCATTGAATCTAAGTTCCAAATATCATAAGGATCCATTCAGTAATTTTGGTCCATGAAATATGACTAAAATTTGGGGGTTAAGCCCCCATAAGGGATTCTTAGAATCATCTAAAGAAAAGGAAATTTTGGGTATATTTTTAAAATTTATTTATAATACCTATGGATCAAATTTCATCAAAATCCGAAGCATATGAATTTTCACAGGGAGTTCTTCTCCACTTTATACCCCATCAAAACTGCATGAAACATACAGCATTATCCTTCTCCCTAAACTTGGATTTTGTATTCCAAATTTCTGCACAGCACAGAATTTTGTCAGTGAACAGGTCACTATCTCAAAGTGATGAAAATATTTTGACAAATTAAATTTAAATGTCGAAGTGAATCTAACAGTTTTTGTGTGTTTTTAAATGGTTTATAAACACCTTTAAGGCGGTGAGCTGGCAGAAACGTTAGCATAACAGGTGAAATATTTAGCGATATTTCGTCTGCAGTTACGTTCTGAGTTCAAATTCCGCCAAGGTCAACTTTGCCTTTCATCCTTTCGGAGTCGATTAAATAAGTACCAGTTATGCAGTGGGGTTGATATAATCGACTTAATCCGTTTGTATGTCCTTGTTTGTCCTCTCTGTGTTTAGCCCATTGTGGGTTGTAAAGAAATAGGTTTATAAACACCTTCCACTCAGCAATTGTATATATATATATATAATATTTCATGTATGTATGTTAGTATGACACACTGAAGGAGTACTCAACACTGAATTAGTAGAGAGTAAATTATTTTGTTATTCAGTAATGCAGTTGATAGCTATGGCTTCTTACTTTTGGCATTTATTGGTAATATATCTGTAATCCCCTGCACCAGATAATGAGATGCAGCTATTTTTTAATGATAGTTGACGAGAACACAAATCTTGTGTTAAGTGATACTGGAATAGAACAGGTTAAAAGCAAAAATAAATTCAATTTAACTGTAAAATAAAGCGAAACAGTTATGACTCATGTGGTCAGATACTCTAAATCATCTCCCTTGAATTAGATACCGCATTTTTCTTCACTAAAACGTATTTCTTTTAGTTTTTCTCTGCACCGAAATCATTTGAAGAATGTGTTTACATTCTTGTATAGTTCTTTATTACAGCTAATGGCTTCCTCATGTTTAAATTTATTTCAGTTCTTTTGAAATAAATTTGCTGTGTTGTGCATAAAATGTACATTGTTAGCTAAAGTACACATATGCAAATTCAGCTAAACACCACAGTTGCAGATTAGTTGTCTACTATGATGCGATGCATGTATGTGTGTGTTTGTGTGGGTGTGCGTGTGTCTGTGTGTGTGTGTAGCAGCTAACACAATTCTGTTAATTAGGATTAAGGAACTTGTGGTGGAAATTCAGTAAAGTTAAAGATCCCCTGCAGTCACATATGACCATGGGATTGCACCAACAAAGTACAAAGTACAGATTTGTACCTTGCCCAGGTACAAATCTGGGCAAGGCTGTTTGTGAAAGACCAGCCATCGCCCATGCATAACAGTCTCACCTTTCCACATCATTGATGCTGTCCAAGAGAGAAGCAAAGGTCAATACAGCTTGGTACCAGTGACACCACAACTAATTTCTACAGACCATTCAAGCGTGATTGTTACCAGCATCGCCTTACTGGCACCTGTGCCGGTGGTATGTGTAAAAGATTCAAGCGAGGTCATTGCCAGTACCGCCTTCTGGCCCTGTGCTGGTGGCACATAAAAGCACCCACTACACTCTCAGAGTGGGTGGCGTTAGGAAGGGCATCCAGCTGTAGAAACTCCGCCAGGTCAAGATTGAAGTCTGGTGCAGCCATCTGGTTCGCTAGCCCTCAGTCATTCGTCCAACCCATGCTAGCATGGAAAGCGAACGTTAAATGATGATGATGATGATGATGATGATGATCATGATGAGTGAACAGGAGCAACATGAAATAAAATGCTCAAGAATACAACATACAGCCCAGTCCAGGAATCAAACTCACAACCTCACAATTGTAAGCACAATGCTCTAGCCTCTGAGCCATGCACCTTCAGTTAATGGATGGCTAAACACTTTCTGTCTCTTCTTATTACCTCTATAATAATGTATGTCAATGGCAGCTACATTGTTGCTTAAGTGCTACGTGTGGTTCTCTTAGATACTATGTACAACTCTCCAGCTAATTTGTTGTTTCAGGGCTATTTTCCACCCACTGAAAATAATGGAAGAATAAAAGAAACCTTGACATATAAAGGTAGCTACAATAAGCACATAAAGATCAGAGGATCCTATTTTGAAGGAGATTACTACAGTTTTGTGCTTCTTTCAATTAATCAATATGTGTGTGTGTGCTTGAGAATGTATTGTAAGAGATACATTCCAGAAGTTTTGAGACTCTTTCAGGAGAGGCAGTTATGTAACCTAGTTTATTGCAATTTTAGTATGTCGCTACTATACATATGGAAACGTTTAATGTCTAATAAATGGAAAGCCTGTTGTAAAAAAAAGGTAGAAAAAGAAAAGGCAAATTCATGATTAAGGAGATGCTCGTGTGAAATTCCTGAAAAAGTTTGAGTTTTATGCAATGTGTGCAAAGATTATGGAAAAGAATACAACTTAGTTCCATACTTGTGAATCAATTGGTGCCTAGAGCTGATCAAGATTTTAGAAAAGTTTAGGTTCTAGTTAGAAAATGCAGCATATCACTGGAGAGTGGAGTTAACATCAAGAGGGAGGGAAAGATTAAGAGAGATACAAATCAGAAGATTTCAAGTGAACAACCTTTTTTTCTTGTTTTGTTTGTAATTTAATGATCTCTTTGTTGGTTATACTAAACAAAGTTAAGGAATTGCAGTCATGGGAGGGAAAACACAGGTAAAGGAAAAGTGAGTTGACTCCTATCTACAGATGATTTAACCCTTTCATTACCAACCTGGCTGAAACTGGCTCTGGCTCTGAATATAAATGTCTTGTTTTCATAAGTTTTTAACTAAAATCTTTCACAAAACCTTAGTCACAATTTATGTTCCTAACACTAGCTGAATGATAATTAAGTTATTTTACTAAATTCTTTGTTATATTTAAAGTAATTGAAAAAAAACACAGAGCATCTCAAAATAAATACAGTCCCGAAAGGGTTAAAGCAGCTTTATGCTGAGTCAAGGACAAAGCCTTTGTGTGGTGGTAACTCAGTCAGTTAAAAATCCCACCCCACTATTTTACAAAGCAAAGAAGAAACTGAATATTGTATTCCTAGATATATTTAGTGAGCTGGAAGGAAAAGAAATGGAAGGACAGTCATGCTTTTCATGGCAGGTCTGCTTGATCATGACTAACTTGAGGCTGAACAGGGCTAGAGGTGTTCGACAATGACTGACTCTGCCACATTCTTCGCTGCCGATGCATTGATCAGGTTCCTACAGCCGGTCTTCATCATCACCTGAATCTCCGGACCCTCCCTTCGGTGATTCTACAATGGCATTTAAAGTGGTTCAGTTATGAGGCCCAGTGTCCAGAGGCTGAGCTGATTCGCAATGTCCTCCTCCCACCTCCACTTCCCAGCTGGAGCAAATGCGCAGGTGGGCAGCTGAAGACCTGGGCAATGATGATAAAGGAGGACCTCTCCGAACTCTCAGGTCCGCAGGTGGTCAGTCTGCGCAGATGGAACTGTGAATGGCTCGCTATCTCCAGTGACCTCGCACAGGACCATTGAGTGTGGGCTACCATGGTTCGTGATGCCGTTAGGAACAGAGAAGAAGCCGGCTCAACCCGCCCTGGGTGAATGTCGTCACAAGTACAAGTAAGTAAGAACAGTGACAGCAACTATAGTAAGTGTTGTTTAAGTTGTTTAAACTGTAGAAATGAAACACAAAGCCAGCATCCAAAGCATTGCAATTTAGGCTAAAGATGGACACAAACAATAAATACCAGGAAGTATTTGTGGCTTCCAACAGAAGATACTTGTCCAAAATGCCACACTGCAGGATCAAGTACAAAGAACCACACAGTTACAAAGTGAGCTTGTTAACTCCACAGCCATCCATTCTTGCATCCAATTCTTCTACATATATAAAAGCTTTATGTTTCATATCCATGAAGAGAGAAATCCATTGAAAGGTGATTAATTTGTGTGGCCATCTGATAAGGAGACATGAATAAAAGATGATTTAAAACATTTAGATATTTCTTAGTAGACACCAGCTGAAATGTATCATTATCTGTATTCAGAAAGCATTCTGCTTCTTGAAACCAACAGATATCCCATCCATCTTTTATATTCAATAAAGCTCGAAATGCATTTATATGATATATGTTAGAAGATAATGCCCTCTACGTCTGCAGACATTTTAATGTACTTGACCGCTGAGCACTGCATGTCTTTATCTTTCTAGTGATTTCACCAATCCTATCTTTGTGAGTAAAATGAATGCATTTTAAGTACATGTTTATGAACGTCCAAACACTTAGAGAAAGATATTGATTTACTGCATGTAGTTTGCTTTGTAATAAACTTGGCTAATTGTGAAATAGAAGCAGTGACTGTCTTTACATCACAGCTGTCATGTTAGCTTCATACTTGCTGAATTATTGTTTTAAAACTGCTTCCTGAATCAATTCCTTATGATCAAGAGATTACAACAAGCTGTTTAACTTGTTTATTCATGTGTCTGTTGGACTTACGCAAGCAAAAATTAGAAAAGATTTCAATATGAAAGTAGTGCAGCTATTTGTAAAGGGATTCCATTTTATAACACATGAAAAATTATGACATTTTTGTGACTTTATAAAATGTCATAATGTGCGCAATAAGGAGAAATAAGGCTTACTGAAAGGTTAAAACTGTATACTATATATACTCACTATATATCTATAACAGAATTGCTGTCTCTCCAGCACCTATTAGCTTTTGCTTTTAAAGCTTAGCTACATTTCCATCTCAGAATTAGCCTTCCATGAAATTTAACATTACATATTTCATGGAATTATATACAATTCATTTCTCCCCAGCCTTTGCAAATTTTCTGTATTTAATGCTATAGCATCATTGCCTTGCCATGCAGCATCATGCTTCTTCTGCATGCCTCATATATGTCTATATGCTCCATGTATATATGGCATTTTACGTGCAGATTAGAAGCACATTATTGCCCACAGACAAGAATGCGTTCATCCAGCTATTTTATCTTTCTTATCTTTACTACTATACTTGCATTACTTCTGCCTGTAAAACTATGTTACACATAGAGGGGCAGCGAATGTTGTCCTCTGACTAAGTTCTCCTTATTCTTCTCTGTTTTGACAAGCAGTAGAATCAAAAATGGAATCTTCTACTGAAATGGTTCTCAGACAGTGTGTCCAGGTACTTGTGCACCACAAGAGATAACTTGATACACTATATTATTTTTAAAATATCATTTAAGATTTTAGAAAATCCATACTAATGCTTAAGTGTCTTGAAAAAAAACCATATTACTCATAAACTTGCAAAACACAAATATGATTAATCAAAGAAGGGATGCAATAGTTTTTCATATTTCATATTACTTTATATATATTTTTTTTTCTGCAAAGCACATCAATAATACATTCTGTTTGATCTGCTGTGTGCCAGGATGTTATAATAATTGAGAATCATGATTACATGGTCATTTGACCTGCAAGAAAAACCAGTCAAATTTCCTTCAAATAACAAGACAACAACCTTACAAAAGAGTGCGTCTGATAATGTGACCCTGGGCTTTCAGGCTGTAGGAAAAGGATGAGATTGTTATGGATTGTTATGAGATTTGTTATTGCTAGTCATAGATGGAATGACTTTGCTCATATTTCTGCTCAACCAGGTTTAACTTAGGAGTGAAACAGCAGCAACAAGTGTTCACACATAAACTGGACAGCATGTGGAGAGAGAGACAGAGGGTGTCTCATATTCAACCTGTCACACTCCACTCCATACATTTAAGCTTTACTGGATATGTGAGCGTGCAATGTGATGCTCAGCTCAGTGGAGACATTATATGACAAAACTAACAGTAGTATGTGTTGCACCTAATTGTTCCACCAACTACCCGTGTGTCATAGGAGTGCAGCAGAATCAAAACATGCCAGGGGTCACTCGGCAACAGCAACAAGTATATTACTTAGGGAGCAGAAATTTCAGAAATAAATAAATAAAACAAGCCTTTATCGATTTTTGAGATGTCTTTTCACCAAGAATTAGAATTTTACTTCAGGCCCACTTAATAAACCATACTGAGCTTGAGACATTACATCTATCAAAACTTCCATGCTTCTTGAAATTCACCAATAGTGCACCTGATTCCCTGCACCCCCTTCATTCTTCTTCTTCTTCTTCTTCTTCTTCTTCTTCTTCTTCTTATTATTATTATTATTATTATTATTATTATTATCATCATTATCATTATTTCTTCTTCTTATTATTATTCTTCCTTCTCCTCCACCTCCTCTTCTTCTTTTTCTTCTTATTCTTCTTTTCTATTTCTTCTTCTTATTATTATTTTTCTTCTTCTTCTCTTCCTCCTCCTTCTTCTTCTTTTTCTTCTTATTCTTATTCTTATCATCATCATTATCATTATTATTTCTTATCATTCTTCTTCTTCCTCTCCTCCACCTCCTCTTCTTCTTTTTCTTCTTATTCTTATTCTTCTTATTATCATTATCATTATTTCTTCTTCTTATTATTATTATTATTATTATTCCTCCTCCTCTTTTTCTTCTTCTTCTTCTTCTTCTTCTTCTTCTTCTTCTTCTTATTATTATTATTATTATTATTATTATTATTATCATCATTATCATCATCATTATTATCATTTCTTCTTCTTCTTCTGAAGACTTATTCACTGCCCACTTCCTGTGCATTAATCTATGCACTGTTCATGCAGTTTTGGTTACTTTTTCTGATAAGTTGTAGTGCACCTGAGCACTGTACACAATAAGTTTGTTAATGTTTTTGTTTTGCTCTTTTATTTTATTTTAGATTTTTTTTTAGGGGCAGTCAATCTTGGGAATGAGGTCGAATGAAGGAAACTATGCTTCCATTGATTTTTTTTCAGATAATGTCTTTTAGTCACAACAACATGCAGAAATATTACCATTTTATGGGGATGGAGCAAGACATGACTTCTGACTATACAAAACTGAAACAGATGCCATAAGGCTATAGTAGAAGACACTTGCCCAAGGTGCCATGCAGTGGAACTGAACCCAGAACCATGTGGTTGGTAAGCAAGCTACTTACCACACAGCCACTCCTGTGCCTAACTTTTTTATTCCAGTTTGAAGGAGATACTTGGAATGGCTCTTTGAACACATCCTAGTAAACACTACTTGTCTCTCCTGATTAGTTTGCCAAATACAGTCAGGATGTGAAGAGAATTTGAAAGCTTGCTATGCAATAAAGTTTAGAGTTAAACTGAGCAAAGGTGTCCCAGACTACTTATGAGTTAACTCATAGGAGCCAAGAGACCAGGCAAAGCAAGTCAACTGGGAAATTCATGATGATCCCCTTCTTTCAATAGCAAGGGCATCATTTACATCCATTGGGTTCCCTCTGGCCACACAGTCAACAAAGGGTACTTTGTGAAGGTTTTGAGGAAGTTCAGGAAGAGATTTCGTTGCAAAAGAAAAGAGCACCTATACCAGGACAGTGCACCAGTCTACAGTTCCATCTTGGTAAGCAATTACTTGACAGAGATGGGCATCAAAACTATCCCTCACCTTCCCTATAATCCAGACCTTGCTCACTGTGACTCTTGGTTGTTCCTAAGCAGAAGGAGAAGTTAAAGGAGGCTGTGGCTTTGGAAGGCTTCCATGGGGCCTTCATGAAAGGACTAGAGCACTACAACAAGTGCATTGAAGGAGATTAGGGTTTTGTGTTTCTTTGAAATAAATAAATGTCTTCCCTTAAAAAACCTCTCAAACCTTCTGGGATGCACCTTGTATATTTGCTTTTGCTTTGAAAACTTAGCTGCTCCTCGTCTCTTGTTTAGGCTCACCATTCTTTGCTTTGAAAACCTAACTAGCTCCTTGTCTCTTGTTTAGGCTCACCATTCTTTGCTTTGAAAACATGGCTAGCTCCTCGCCTCTTGTTTAGGCTCACCATTCTTTCACATGATGAATGTCTGAGGTTGGCGTATTTACAGAAGTTGGTACAGAAACAATGTGAGAAGCACTCTTGTATCTAATTTGTTCACCTCTTTGGAATATACACACACATACAAAATGTAGTTGACACTAGAAAAACAAAACTAATTACAGGAAATTTCTATAACACTCTTGAATTTGAACTTAAAGTGACTAATTTAGCCTTGGCAGAAAAATAAAATATATTGCATACATTTGAAATTGCTACTATCTAACACTTTACTTATCCTGTTACTTCCTCCTCCCACTCTCTCAAACTTTCTGATTTAAAATGAAGACAGTAACTTGGATAATACAGAAACTAATTAATTGACTAACAATTATTTCATTACTCTATATGGTATGGAATGATAGGACATATTAGTAGTAGTAAGATTATCAGATACAGTGTTCAGATGCACTGTGACTCATCAGAAGAACGAAAAAGGAGAGGGCAGAAAATGGCAAGAAGTTATGTAAAGAAAGACAGCAACAGAAGCCAGAAGTGCATGTGCAGTAACAGAAATAAAACACTGAAATATAGAAAAGGGTGCAGTAAACATGCTATAAATAAAGGATGCATTAACCCTTTGACATCTAAATTGGCCACATTCAGCCAATATATTTTATCTGTTTTATTTTCAAACCAATCAGATGCTACCTCTCGCATCTACCCTACAATGTCATTTTAAACCTAAACACACATACCATCAAAATTGTGAAACTACGAGGCAATGCCTGATTAAATCAAAATAACAGCTTGAAATTTTGCCACAAGACCCCAGTATGCAACTGGTACTTAATTTATCAACCCCAAAAGTATGAAAGGCAAAGTCTACCTTGGTGGAATTTGAACTCAGAACATAGTGACAGATGAAATACTGCTAAGCATTTCACCCAGCATGCTAACAATTCTGCCACAAGTATAGAGGCATTGCATTTCACAGAGTTATTTGAATGCTAAAAGGTTAAAACTATAAATGCATAAACAATATAACATTTTGAGTTACATCATTATAATAACATTTTTTTGAAAGTAGCTAAAAAAGAGAAAAAAATTACCATGTGCAGTTGTGGCTGTGTGGTAAGAAGCTTGCTTACCAACCACATGGTTCTGGGTTCAGTCCCACTGCATGGCACTTAGCGGAAGTGTCTTCTACTATTGCCTTGGGCCAACCAAAGCCTTGTGCATGGATTTGGTAGACAGAAACTGAAAGAAGCCTGTTGTATGTATATATATATATATGTATATATTCCTGTGTCTGTGTTTGTTCCCCCACCACCATCACTTGACAACCGATGCTGGTGCATTTGTGTCCCTGTCACTTAGTGGTTTGACAAACAAGACCAATAGAGTAAGTACTAGGTTTACAAAGAATAAGTCCTGGGGTCGATTCATTCAACTAAAGGTGGTGCTCTAGCATGGCTACAGTCAAATGACTGAAACAAGCAAAAAAAAGTATGCTTTCCTCCTTCATGAAAACAGATGAACCAATAATTTAAACTACTTATATAGTGAAATCCAAATGTGCCAACCACTACAAAGTGAGATTTTGTTTTACAATATAGTGCAGGTGAGTCTAACATGGAGTAGACATGGCTATATGGTTAAGAGGTTTGCTTCCCAATCATGTGGTTTGGGATTCAGTTTCACTGTGTGACACCTTGGGCAAGTGTCCTCTAATAGAGCCCTGGGCCAACCAAAGCCTTGTGAGTAAATTAGGTAGGAAGAAACAGAAAGTAATTTGACGTATATGTATATGAGTGTGTATACATATATGCATGGCTCAATGGTTAGAGCATTGAGCACACAATTATGTAGTAGTCAGTTCAATTCCCAGACCAGTCTCTGTGTTGTGTTCTTGAGCAAGACACTTTATTTCACGTGGCTCCAGTTCACTCAGCTATGGAAATCAGTTGCAATGTGACTGGTGCCAAATTGTAATGGCCTTTGCCTTTCCCTTATGTAACATTGGTGGCATAGAGAGGAGAGATTGGTATGCATAGGTGACTGCTGGTCTTCCATAAAACAACTTTGCCCAGATTTATACCTTGGAGGGCAACTTTCTAGGTGCAATCCCAAGGTTACTCATGACTGAAGAGGGTCTCTACATATATGCATGGGGGAGTGTATGTATGTTTGCATGTTCTTCACTTGACAACATGTGATAGCTGTGTCACTGTCATACGAGCAGTATCATTCATTTCTTAGAATTCAGTTAAAACATGTCTGGGCATGAGGAAATATTATCTTGCTTGGAAACAGGTAAGGGTTAGCAACAGCAAGGGCATCATCCTTAGAAAATCTGCTTCAATAAAATCTGTTCAGTCAACGCAAGCATGGGAAAGTAGAAATTGAAATGATGATGATGATGATGATGATGATGATGATGATGATGATGATGATGATGATATGGTGGTGGTGGTAATGGTGGTCATGTTATAGGTATTCACATATATTGGCCCACAAATAAAATAATGAGAATACCACATATATGTTAAGTGTGGAGGCACATGGCCTAGTGGTTAGAGCAGTGGACTTGCGGTCGAGGGATCGTGGGTTCGAATCTCAGACAGGGCGATGTATGTGTTTATGAGCAAAACACCTAAGCTCCACGCAGCTCCGGCAAAAGGTAATGGCGAACTTCTGCTGACTCTTTTGCCATAACTTTCTCTCACTCTTTCCTCCTGCATCTTGCAGCTCACCTGCGACAGACCGGTGATCCGTCCAGGTGGGGAACCTATATGCCAAGGAAACTAGGAAACCGGCCCTTATGTGTCAGGCGTGGCTCGAGAAGGAACAAACAACAACATATATGTTAAGTGGCTCACCATTTTGAAAAGTATTCGTGCACAAAGAATGTTTGGTACCAGAAAAACTGAGTGAACAGCAGAAAATTTTCGTAGCACACTGGGATTCCACATTACATATCAAATGCAAATAATATTACAGGTTATTGTTCTTTTGGAATTATAACAAACAAGCTTATTTAATAAACAACGAGTCTTTAAACTTTTCGAGACTATGCAGAACTATTACAGATTTCTTGATGAAAATAAGCAGTTAGATTCACAAGCAAATGAAATTTATTTCATTTTCTAACTTGACCAGAAAGTTACAAATTTTGAAAGTGTCATAGCACATATGCTGCATATCTGTACCAATATACCTGGTTGCCTTTCCAGTATATATTAACTTCTGCTTTTAAAGCTTAGCTAT
>NC_043005.1:58639307-58644307 GCF_006345805.1 Octopus sinensis | reverse complement strand
GTTTAGTAGCATTTCGTCTGTCTGCACACTCTGAGTTCAAATTCCACTGAGGTCAACTTTGCCTTTCATCCTTTCAGGGTTGACAAATTAGGTACCAGTAAAAGACTGAGGTCGATGTAATCAACTGGTTCCCCTCCCCCAAAATTTCAGACCTTGTGCCATTAGTAGAAAGGATTATTATATAAGAGGTCACATGACCTTACTGGTTATGGTGTTGCACTCATGATTGTGAGATCATGGTTTCAGTTCCTAGACCGGGTGGTGTGTTGTGTTCTTCAGTAAAACATTGTTCTGCGATCATTTTGAGACCTGACATATGGTACACTGTACGCTCCTTCAGACAATCTTGATTTGATGGAATGAGTAAGCTAATGTGAAGCACAAACATTTGACCATAATAAACAAATCATTTCTGTAGGTTCTTCAGCAAACACTGAACACTCATACATTGTCTTCGACAGGAGAGTCCATCATTATTATTAAAGCAATTATTGGAATATACAATATTCAAGTGCTCAAAATAGAAGTAGTCTTGAAGAAAATTGTAAATTTTCAGTGTCTGAGTGTGCACTTATGAATTTGTGTCTATTTGTTAGTGAATGCATGTACCATATATGTGGATTGTCAATAGATATGTAAGCATATATGTGTAGAGGTGTGTGTATACATGTGTAGTTGGGAAAGACACTCTCCTATATAAAGGCAATCTATTTAGTAACTGACATGAATTTAATTTCCTTCTGTTTAGTGTCCAGAGGATTTAACAATTAATTTCTGATTTAATTAATAAATTTATATATAATGATATAATTTCCCCACCCATAAATATGCATGTTGAGAAATATATTTATTAATATACATACATACATACATACATATATATATATATACACACACACATGTGTGTGTGTGTGGTGTGTGTGTGTGTGTGTGTGTGTGTGTGTGTGTGTGTGGTGTGTGTGTGTGTGTGTGCGTGTGTGTGTATTTATGCATATATATTGGGCAATAAACTGTGCTTGCAGAGACTTGTTGAGTCAAGTGAAGTCATTGTCATGGGCAATGACAGTGCCTCCTGATTGGCACTCGTGCCAGTAGCATGTAAAAGGCATCATTTGAGCATGGTTATTGCCAGTGACGCCCGACTGGCTCCCATGTCAGATGTACATAAAAAGCACCATTCAAGTGTGGTCAATGCCAGTACTGCCTGACTGGCCCTCATGCTGGTAGCATGTAAAAAGCACCCACTACACTCTTGGAGTGGTTGGTGTTAGGAAGGGCATCGAGCTGTAGAAACTTTGCCAGGTCAGATTGTAGCCTGGTGCAGTCTTCTGGCTTGCCAGCCCTCAGTCAAACCGTCCAACCTATGCCACCATGGAAAGCAGACATTAAACGATGATGATGATAATGATGATGTATATGTATATATATGATATATATGTGTGTGTGTGTATGTGTATGTATGTAAGTATGTGTATATATATTTAATATATATTTGTATGTATGTATATATGTATGTATATATAGTTGGAATTTACAAAAAAAAAAGATGAAGACAGGTGGGTAAACAACAAACAGGTGTATTAGTTTAACGCTCAGGAAGGTGAGAAAGTCTTTTACATTTCAAGCCTACGATCTTCAACAGAAAGGAACACAAGAAAATGAACAGGGTGAGAAAATAAAAAAGATTTAGTGGCTAGCAGTCAATCATGGTGATGGCTGATATATGTATATACACTGGCGAAAATAAATTTAAGACCGATGATAAAAGTTCTATTTCTTACAAAATATTTTGTTACTAACACCATATAAATTATTTTTATCTTTTACACCTTATGCAGAATTTATTTCTCTTTCGAATGATGCAGACAATGACTATTTTTATACAAATTGAATTCTAATGCTAAATTAATAGAAATGTTTCAAATTTACTGGCAAAATTAGTTTAAGTCTATGTAATATGTATGCAAATCTTTTGGCTAAAATGGGCAGTCACACAACTAGCCTAACTGTACTATATAGCGTTATAATCTAATACAATTGATTAATAATGAGAAAACAACGTAGCCTCAGTACAGTCACGAGAGTAAAAATAATATTACCCCACCAGTAAAAAAGTTTCCTTTTTGAACATCAGCAAGCAACTAAAGTGCAGTAAAATGACTTGCGTGCAAGCGTGGAAGTTATACAGAGACTAGTCAATATAAAGATTGGCAAAGAACTGGCACCCCAAGAAAAACGCTGCCAAAGTTGGACCATGGAATCCACCAATTTTCGGAAGGCAACCGAATGCTGACAGCTGCTGACATTTGTAAACAATTGTCCAACAAGGATGGTGTTATTTTTACACTACAAACTGTCCACAGCTGTTTGAGAGAATTTGGACTACATGTACGAATCGCTAGGAAAAGGTCAATAATATCCGAACAAAATCGACTCAAACGCCTTAATTTCACAAAAAACCATGCTCAATCTACTGCCAAAGATTGATGCAGGCTCCTTTGGAGTGACGAGTCACACTTCTGTATATTTGGATCAGATGGTAAAACATATGTCAGGCGTCGCCCAACCGAGGAATTCTATCCGAAATGCGTGAAAAAGACAACGCAAGTGGGTGGGGGGTGATGGTGTGGGCAGCATTTAGTAGCTTTGGTGTTGGCCCTCTAGTTAAAGTCGATGGAAAGCTAAATAGTGTAGGTTATATGAATCTACTAAAGGATAATGTTATGCCATATTTGACTCACCAAATGCCTCCAGGAGCTATTTATCAGTAGGACAATTGTCCTGTGCACAAAGCCAAAAAGGTTATGGAATTTTTTGATCACCATAATAGACATAATCAAATGGCCTCCCCAGAGCCCGGACCTGAATCTGATTAAGAACTTGTGGAATTATATTTCCAAAAAGTCCATGCTAATAAAACCATCTAATCTAAAACAATTATTCGATTATATCAATGAACAAAATATTTTGTAAGAAATAGAACTTTTATCATCGGTCTTAAATTTATTTTCGCCAGTGTATGTATGTATGGGGAGTAAATGTGAGGACAAGCGAGGTACATATGTTTACATATAAAAACGGTCTTACTTCCAAAGAATACAAATCATATAAGAAATTAGAGGGGTTGAATAAGAGTTTTACAGCTGTTTCTGGGGGATTAGTGATTCTAAATAATGAGTGTAAATTGATTCCATCATTGGATAATACCAGCTTCCATCTTCAGGGAAAAACTTTACATTTGAGACATTGACAGAATGGAGTTTAAAGATTATTTTGGATTACCAAGCCCCCAGAAATTGTTGTTGAACTTGTAAAACTCTTATTCAATCTCTTTAATTCCTGATATCACTTCTATTCGGTGTAACTCAGACCTTTTTATATGTAAACATATGTACATTCTTTGTATTTAATGTATTGAATATTCTTTGTATATCAACTTGCCTAAGTTGCTTGTCATTACATTTACTCCTCTACTTGCTCAAGTTTAAATCTCTTGACCACTACAAAGTGTATTCTATATAGAAAATACCTGTCTCTAATCTATAAACTATACACATGCATGTATGTATGTATGTAGCTATGTATGTACGTATGTATGTAAGTATATATGTATGTATATATATATATATATATATATATATATATGTACATATAGATAGACAGGCAGACAAACAGACAGACAGATAGATAGATATAGATATAAATATATACATATATATAATTCAATTGTCACTAATAGTTATTGAGGGTGCAGGGTAACACCTACATTGCTAGAAACAAGAATCAAAGACCCTAATAGCCACAAAAAATGCATTGTATGTTTGTGTGCATGTGTGTGTGTGTGAGTGTGAGTGTGTGTGTGTGAGTACTTGTATTTATATATTTATGTAGTTATATTTGGTATATGCAACTGAGGCTGTATTTACTTAAGATAGCAATCTATGTATCATATTTAATGTATACACTGTTGGTAGGCCAGTTATTATAGTATCTGTCCTGAGATAACATCCCTTATGGATATATTGTGCTAAAAACTCAATATCAGAGATGGCAAATTTTTGTCTGAAATTATAGCTAGCTGTGAGTACATGTCATTGAATAGCTCCCTTAAAGGCTGAAATACATCTGGTGCTCACACCGATTGCTGCTAGAATAAATTTTCATCTTTAAGATATTCATTGTGATTTTAACACAGCGAATCCCAAAGTGATTTTATATCAGATGGCTGTGTATGTGTGTGTGTAAAAGTCATCTAAAAGTCCATAAGTCAGTAAAAAGATGCCCTTGTATATCTGTCAAAAGAGTGGGTATATCATCCAAAGAGTACAGTATTATATATCTATCACAGCCGATTTTACCCATCGGTTTCAGGCTAGGGATTCAATGGAATCTAAGGTAAAAATCTGATTATGCAACCCTGCAGTCATCAGAGGTATGTGATATCAGATTGTAACCTAACACTTCATCAAATCCCTAACTCGATACCAATTGGTAAGATCAGCCATAATGAATATATAATACTGTATAGTGTAGATAATATATATATATATATGTGTGTGTATATATATATATATATATACATATATATATATTTATATATATATATATTATATATATATATATATATATATATATATATATATATATTTATATATATAAATATATATATATATATATATATATATATATATATTTATATATATATATATATATATATATAGATATATATATCAATAATAAAGTGATTGTTTCTTATCAGGAACAAAATGTTTAATAGGACTGCTATAGAAGTGCTCAATTAAATGAGACAAATATATTAAACTATGGTTGCAGAACAAACAGATATAAGGTCATCCACGTAACATTTCATATCTCAAACATTTAATCACATAATGCTTTTTCTTTCACATAGAATATACATGCATAAAATCACAGAAGATGAAACACAACTCATCAATACAAGCATATAAGAAAAATTATAAGAAAAATGTGTGAATACA
>NC_043005.1:58631807-58634307 GCF_006345805.1 Octopus sinensis | reverse complement strand
TAACTGAAAGAAGCCCGTCATATATATGTATGTATATATGTGTGTATATATATATATATATATATATATATATATATATGTATATATATATTATATATATGTATATATATATATATATATATATATATATATATATATATAATATATATATATATATATGTATGTGTGTGTATATGTTGTGTGTCTGTGTTTGTCCCCCCAACATCGCTTGACAACCGATGTTTACATCCCCATAACTTAGCGATTCGGCAAAAGAGACCAATAGAATAAGTACTAGGCTTACAAAGAATAAGTCCTGGGGTTGATTTGCTCAACAAAAGGCGGTACTCCAGCATGGCCACAGTCAAATGACTGAAACAAATAAAGGAGAAAGAGCAAAGAGAGAGGTGTTTAAAGTTTGATAATTTTTAGCCGAACAGAAAACAGGACCTGTGCATCCAGCACAAGTGGTGCTCCAGCATGGCCACAGTCAAAGACTGAAACAAATAAATGAATAAAGAGTATTAATAACTATTCCTAATTAAGACACAAGGCAGCTGGTTTGAGAGGGAGTGTTTAGTCAGTACTCTCAACCCCAGTAGTTGACTGGTATTTTGTTTTATTAATCCTAAAAAGATAAAAAGACAAATGATTTGAACTTAGAATGGAAAGAACTGAAACAAATACTTCAAAGTATTTCTTCTGATAATCTAACAATTCTACCAATCTACTCTCCTTTATAATAATAATGATTATAATAATGATGATGATGATGATGATATTAATAATAATGATGTTAATAATAATGGTTTCAAATTTTGGCTCAAGGCAAGCAATTTTGGGGGAGGGGGTAAAGCAATTACATTTGACCCCAGTGCTCAACTGGTACTTATTTTATCAACCTGGAAGGGATGAAAGGCAAAATCGACCTCAGCAGAATTTGAACTCACAATGTAAAGACAGATGAAAAGCCACTAACAACAACAATAATAATGTAGTACCAGGCTGTGGCTCTCATGGTTTCTTATCGTAACTGATTGGAAGTGTTATCATGTACATTGCTTTGTCTTGATTATAAAAGATGGGTTATAGTAAATATTCTGCTCAATACCACAGATTTGCTTGTCAGTTGTTTGACCATGACCAGCTGAGCATGTCCCTTAGTGACTGACAGTATGTGAATCTCTGATCATGAGCAGAAGTAATGGGTAGGGGAACATCATAGCCATGTATTGAGGGGAATTCTTTGGGATTTGAATAATTTTCCTATGGAAACATGGGTGTTTCGTTCAAAACCCTGAAACAACCCTTATTCAGGGACCTTTTGAGTAGGATGAGCAACTCGACATGAAGAAGTTTCTAACAGGGCCCCACCTGCAAGGTCTTGAGCTATTTGTGTTGATATGAGATCATGTTGTGCACATATGGTTGTGATGCATGAGTCTGGTATACCCTTATCAGACAGGTAGTTATGATGGGTATATTGGGCTTTGTATATTTTACCCCAGTGTCACTTTGATTGCATACATTGCTCTCTCAATCCTCTCTCTCTCTCTCTCTCTTACACACACACACATACGCACACACACACACACACACACACACACACACACACACATACACACACACATACACACAAGCTCTTCTCTTACTCTCACTCTCATTTCTTCTTCAAAGCAATCACACATTAACACACAAGCAAACAAGTATGCGTACACACAGATGTAAGACCAATTCTCAGACAGAAACAGAACAGACATTTGATTGAGAGGAAAAGTCAATGTCACTGAAAAGGTCAAATACAGCGATGAATGAACTTTGACTGACAAACAACCAATTGATTGTTTAATCAGCACATTAAACAAATAATCAATTAGTTTGTCGGTTAGATATTTAACCAAACGACTAACAATAAAGAAGAGATGTTGAACCTGTGTGTTTGTTGTTGTTATTGACATAATGACTTTCCCAAGACACAACAAAATTTATTCCAACATATGAATTCACATCAAGAATCTTGCAAACAAATACAATCATCATCATTATTGTTCGACCGTGGTCGAGACAATGGAATTTACTATATTACGCCAGACTTCACGGTCCATCATAGCATTGCAGAAGTCTTGTTGCTGGATGCCTGTATTCCTGGAGATTACATCAAGGTAGGAGAGTGTGCATCCTCTGGTATGGCGAGCAGATGGCTTCCAGAGGAGAAGAGTAGAAATTACCTTGTTTTCAGCTCTACAACAATGTCCAGCAAACTGGACTCTTCTACCTTTCACAAGAGATGATACAGGTGGTAATTTCCATATATTTGTACTTTGGTTGGATGCCGTTTCCACGAGAGATTTTGAGCTCTCATAAGGAGGCGAGTGTAAGTTCCATCCAACCGCCTCTGAAGCTTCTTTGATAACGTCCAGGTTTCTGAGCCATATAGTAGAATTGGTTCGACTGTGGCTTAACAAATACAAAATTGAAGTAAAACTTATTCTATTTCTCAAAAAGAACAAAGGTAAAGCAC
>NC_043005.1:58616807-58621807 GCF_006345805.1 Octopus sinensis | reverse complement strand
AGGCTTTGGTCGGCCCAAGGCTATAGAAGAAAACACTTGCCCAAGGTGCTATGCAGTGGGACTGAACCTGGGACCATGTGGTTGGTAAGCAAGCTACTTACCACTCAGCCACTCCTACACCTATATACTACTATATACAACTGAGTTTTTCTACAAGAAATAATTTTATAAAGGATTATTTCGTATTCTCAAAATTTCTAAATTTTTTGATGTCAACAACATAGAATTCTCATTGGTAAGAATAAAGCTTCTAAAATGAATAGAGAAATTCGAAGGATTGTTTTAGTTCATTAGTAGCAAGCCTGTCATATCTGCAGATCTGGGTTTATGTCTCATTAGCTGTGTTCAACTTTTTTTTATCCAAGGGTTTTTTTTAATCCAATATTTATGCACCATTATTTATAGTTACAACTGTTTCAAGATTTACCATCTCCATATATATATATATATATATATATATATATATATATATCATCATCACCATCATCATCATCATCATCATCACCATCGTCATCATTTAACGTCCGCTTTCCATGCTAGAATGGGTTGGGTGATTTGACTGAGGACTGGCGAACCAGATGGCTGTACCAGACACCAATCTTGATCTGGCAGAGTTTCTACAGCTTGATGCTCTTCCTAATGCCAACTACTCCAAGAGTGTAGGGGGTGCTTTTACGAGGGCCAGTCAGGCGGTACTGGCAATGGCCACGCTCAAATGGTGTTTTATACGTGCCACCTGCACATGAGCCAGTCCAGTGACCTCGCTCTGGCAACGACCTCGCTCAAATGTTTTTTCATGTACCACCAGCACAAGTGCCAGTAAGGCAACACTGGTAACGATCATGCTCGAATGGTGCTTCTTACATGTCACCGGCATGGAAGCTAGTTAGCAGCTCTGGCATCAATCACGCTCTGATGGTGCCTTTAGTGCTCCACTTGCATGGATGCCAGTCATCGAATTTGATTTCGCTTTTCAATTTCCCTTGCCTCAACAGGTCTTCACAAGCAGAGTTTAGTGTCCAATGAAGGAAATGTATGCATAAGTGGGCTGGTTACATCCCTGGCATAGGCCACGAGGTTATGGTCTCACTTGGCTTGCCGGATCTTCCCAAGCACAGCATATTTCCAGAAGTCTTGGTCACTAGTGTGTGTGTGTGGAGAGAGATAACTAGTTACCAGTTTAGCAATCTATTTATCTCACCTTTCTGTCAATCTGTTTATCTGTGAGTATGTGTGTAGACTAGCAGGTTGTTAGATAGACTGTGAGTGACAGAAATAGATGGATAGTCAGGCAGACAAAAGGATAGGCAAATTAGGAAACTGAAGGAAAACAGTAATAGTAGCAAAATGGAAAGGAGACACATGAGAAGGGAAGAGAGAGAAAAACAAAACAGTAAATCCACAACACTCATTTTTTATTATTACTAGCAGTATCGCCCGGCGTTGCCTGGGTTTGTTTCGACCCTTTAGAATTGGAATTTTTGAAAAGTAAAAATTTTGCATTATGTGGCTTGTTATTCTCTTTAAGTGAACATTTTTCTGGTTGAAATACACCGAAAAATGGCGACACAGCAGTCAAAAAATCGTAAAAAATAGGGATTTTCATAGAAAAAAGGCACCTTTTTGATGTAAATAATTTTTGGTGTTAACATGGTCCAATTTGAATTTTTTCTTCTACGGAAGGAAGAGCAAGCCTTCTTCTATCATACTCTCAATTTTGGTCAACTTGTGTCGCAGGGTCTCAGAGGAGATAGTGTTAGTTGAAGGCTACCAGACCTGCCATACACAGACAACTTCAGCTTTATATAGAGAGAGATTACTATATATGAAACTCTCTCTTACTAATTAGCAATGCTGTGGCCTCTATATTCAATTAAGACACTGATTATCTTAATAGGAAGATAGATGAATATATTTCAAACAAGTAAGCTACATATATACTTGTGATGTAACAAAATAAAAAGACGAAAATATTTAATTAAATTCAATTATCGTTGTTATCTCAATATGCAACTGCAATTATTTGATGAGTTAGTAATTTACAAGCAACATTTGATTGGTCCATCTGCTTTACTTTTGTAAGTGGTGGAGGAGGAACTTATTTCATACACATATAGTTGTTTCATTGCAATAATAACAGCAGCAGTGACATTAGTAGTAGTAGTAGTAGTAGTAGTAGTAGCAGCAGCAGCAGTATCAGTAGTAGTAGTAGTAGTAGCAGCAGCAGCAGCAGCAGTAGTAGTAGTAGTAGTAGTAGTAGTAGTAGCAGCAGCAGTAGCAGCGGCAGTAGTAGTAGTAGTAGTAGTAGTAGTCTAATGGTAGAACCATACTTAATCTATTTTGTATCTATTTCACAGTAATAAAAGAAAGTAATAAAATTCCAATTATATATATTTATTTCAATTATAATTGATTTCATCAGTGTAATATTAACTTTTAATTATTTAAGGATATCTGATAAGTTCTTTACTCTTTCCAAATCAGATAGTCTATCTTCAAAATCACGAGCTTTCTATTTTTTCCTCTTCTAAATCAGATAGCTACTAGAATCAAAATAAAAAGGCTTAAAAGGAAGAGACAATTCTATGAAGATTTGAGTTTGTAATTTAGTAATTTACCTAATAATTTAATTGTTTCTCTTAAAAGCATTTTATCTCATGTTTCAAATTTAAACAGGAATTTTCCCCCAGTTATATATTACAAGCTGACCCTGTGGTGCCGATAAATGATGGCTAACTGTAGTATTTTATATATGAATAAGGTACAAAATAAACACAGATATAAACATTTATGTACTTCCCTTGTACATGCACACACACACACTCACAAATATTCAAAGACCTCCCTTTTATATGCACACACATATACTCACACAGAGTTGAAATGCTGATTTTTTTCACCCCTTCCTCATTCATCTATCACCTCTTCCTTTCTCATTTGCTATTACTTTCTCACACTCTCTCTCTCTTCTCTCTCTCTCAGTGAGGGCTATTATTCTCACTACTTCTCCTTCACTGAATTACTGTTTTCTCTCCTCTCCTTTCACTTATACTTCTCTTTTTCCTACTCTATCCCACTCCTACTCGGTAATTTTGGACAAATATATATATATATATATATATATATATATATATAGGCACAGGAGTGGCTGAGTGGTAAGTAGCTTGCTTACCAACCACATGGTTCCGGGTTCAGTCCCACTGTATGGCACCTTGGGCAAGTGTCTTCTACTACAGCCTTGGGCCGACCAAAGCATTGTGAGTGGATTTGGTAGATGGAAACTGAAAGAAGCCCATCATATATATATGTATGCGTGTGTGTGTGTGTTTGTGTGTTTGTGTTTGTCCCCCCAACATCGCTTGACAACTGATGGTGGTGTGTTTACATCCCCGTAACTTAGCGGTTTGGCAAAAGAGACCGATAGAATAAGTACTAGGCTTACAAAGAATAAGTCCTGGGGTCAATTTGCTCGACTAAAGGCGGTGCTCCAGCATGGTCGCATTCAAATGACTGAGACAAGTAAAAAAGTAATACACAGGGTTATTCAAAAAGAATGAACCGATTTCATTATGCAATATTTTAATAAGGAAAAGCAATAGAAAAAACTCCAGCTAAGTCACAAGTATTTACTCACACTCAACTTTTATTTCCTGTCATACAACTATTCAATGTGGCCACCGTCTGCAACAGGGGCAACATCAATGCAATAAGAGAATTCCTCCCAGTCATATATCAGCATATCATGATCCACTGTGTACTTCTTAGGCTGTCTGGCTGAATGCTTCATTGAAGTTTTTCCATTTCCCTTCTATGTCAATATCTTCGAGAATCACCTCAAGCAAAGCAAATTTATTCTTTACTTCCATAATGAACTTGCTTTTGATATATTGATATGCGACTGTGAGGAATTCTCTTGTCGCATTGATGTTGCCTGTGCTACAGGTTGTGGCCACATTGAACACTTGTTAGACAGGAAATAAAAGTTCATTGTGAGTAAATACTTGTGACTCCGCTGGAGTTTTCTATTACTTTTATTAAAATATTGTGTAATGAAATCAGTTCATTCTTTCTGAATAGCCCAGCATATATACAAGTATATAAAAAAAACACTACACTCATTATTATATTAGGAGATTGCTGCAATGGGCTTTTGTTAAGTTTTCTATTGTTTTTTTTAATTTGTTTCTATTAGCTTCTGTCTTTTACTTGTTTCAGTCATTGGACTGCAGTCATGCTGAGGCAATGCCTTGAAGGGTTTAGTCCCACCAATCAGCCCCACTACTTATATTTAAGTCTGGGTCTGGTGCTTATTCTTGTTGTCACATTTGCCAAAATGCCAAATTATAGGACAAAATCAGACCAACACCTGTTGCCTAAAGGTAGCAGTGGACAAGCACAAGCACACAGAAACACAGATACATGTATGTCTGCATGAGTGTGTATGTATGTGTATGTGTGTATGTATATATATGTATGTATTGATGTATCTATCTATCTATCTATCTATCTATCTATCTATCTATCTATCTATCTATAATACATTAAAAATGAAGATCAGTCTTGCTTGCAATGTTACACAGCCAAACTGATGCATAATGGGAAAATACTTTGAAAGTAAAGTTCCCCTGAAATGTGAATACAAATGGAATAAAACAAGCTTCATGTAAATTGGACCAGTGATTATTAAGATATACAGAGTTTGGGGGTATAAATACCCAAAATGGTGCATAATGGGAAAATGCTTCAGAAATAATTTAACCCTAAAAGGGAAGAAACTCTAACCTTTCCATTAGACACATTATGATTGGTAGAATATTTTAAAGTGAAAATGACTTTAAAAATACGGTAAATATTTTGTAAAAGGCCCATTCATAACCTCAGTGTGAAATAGTTTTTTCCCATAGGTTTCTTTCGAATGCATTCAACGTATCTCACCTCCAAACATTTGGCTGCTATTTCTGGCACGTCCTGCTAACACATAATAGCTATTCGCAATAAAG
>NC_043005.1:58596807-58611807 GCF_006345805.1 Octopus sinensis | reverse complement strand
TAACAAAGCTCTAAGCATCAAGTATCCTGTCTTTGTCCACTAAAGTGTGAGAGTTGTGGAATGGTTAAAAAAAAAAGTCAATGTGAACAGAAAAACTAGAAAGATAATGTCCATGCACAGATGCCTTTATACTAGAAGTATTGAAGCAAATAAGGAAGAAAAGAAATGATTCTTTGGAATAAAGGAGAGTGTTAGAAAGGGAAGCTAATCATTGCATGACTGACTTAGAAATGAAGTGGGGTAATTAGTGATGACAAAGAGGACTTAATGGAAAAAATGATTAACAACTGAAAAGAATAAATTCTAAATAGAGAGTTTGCCCAACAAACATCAAATTTAGCTGATGAAGGAGATGGTTCAGACAGGGATGTATGCTTAGGAGACAGATGGTTTGATTCTTACTGCTCAAGAACTAGCTTTGCAAATTAATTCAATCAAGTATAGCATTGATAAGGCAGTATAGCTATGCCTGTCTAGTTTGCATGGAAACTCACCAGAAACAATTAAACATGCAATTAGCAGATGTTTAACATTGGTCCAGAAATACAGAAAATGCCATGACAAAATTACAGAGGGTACAAAAGATTGCCAAGGGCTGCTCATACAGAGAACCCCAATCCATAGCTACCCAAACCACCAGGGTAATTTCGTTCTTTCTCTTTCCTCCTCTCTCTATCTACAAGTGCATGTTCAGAGCAGATTCATTCAGTCAGGGGATTCTTGTCTTACACCTACACTTATTTCTTTATTGCCCACAACTGACCTTCGTGGAAGTTGAACTCAGGACATAAAGGGGCAAAAGAAATGCCACTAAACATTTCACCTGCTGTGCTAACGTTTCTTGATAATAATATATAACGCAACTAATAAGATATTCACATATTAGTGTACTTTTGTTGTGCAGTGATAAATATATTATGACAGTGATTTATTTATGTATGCATATATATATATATGTATATGTATGCCTCTGAGTGTCTATATATATGTGTATACGCAAACACACACACATGCAAGCACAAGCACATGCAAGCACAAACACACATATATGCACACACACACACACATACATATATATATACATAAGTATATATATATATATATGTATGTATGTGTACAAATATAATACAATATATATAATAATAATAATAAAAAGAACCACGACAATGACAAGGTTGTGGGGAGGTAATGGTAATTGTGATGATGATGATGATGATGAAAATTATCTCTTGTGTATTTGACACAAGGGCAGCAAACAAAACAATAGCAAATACAAAAGAAAATAGAATTACAATGCCATATTTTCCGTTTCCTTGACAATGCGATACCATACAACTAATGAAATAATCATATATGTACTTTTGTGCATACAGCTATAAATATAGCAATACATGGATTTAAGATTTTTAAAATATATGTATCAATATATATAAGTATATATATATATATATATATGTGTGTGTGTGTGTGTGTGTGTGTGTGTGTGTGTGTATTTATATATGTATATATATATATAAACATATATATACAATGTAAAGTGTGACATGTAAAAAGCATAAAATGTTTTCTGTATTTTATTAATAATTATATATATATATATATATAAACTTACACACATACTTATACATATACACATACATATATATATATATATATATATATATATATACACACACACACAGACATATCTATATATGTATGCATGTATATATGTGTATATGTGTGTGTGTGCATTATGTGTCTATATCGTTACGCATGTATGTATGTTACTATGTATAAAAAATAATACAATACACATTTATATCATTCTTGAAGAAGACTAACATGTTCATTTATCAGGATCTATATGCCACTCAGAAATAGAATACGTGCATATGTGTGTGTATGTGTGTGAGTGTGTGTGTGTATGCATATGTATGTGTGTGTGTATGCATATGTATATATATGTATAACATACAATTATATTATATATGTATAATATATATACACACACACATATATGTATATATACATATATTTATATTTATATATTGCTAATAAAGATGAATATAATTTGTTTGCTGAAACCTATAAGCAAGAGCCAAAAACACTTGAAAATATCACTACCTTGGGTAACTTTGGCTGATGAGACAGGCAACAAGGTTGAAACACTGTTGTTCCAAAATCCCATAGCTATGAGTATATGAATGCATACAATATATGTATATTTTTATGTGTATGTGTGTGTGCACGCACACACGCACATGTATATCTACATAGTATCTCTCTCTAACCCTCTCTCTCCCTAAATATATATATATATATATATTATCTGTTATCTTTAACTTGTTTCAGTCATTAGACTGCGGCTATGTTAGGGTATTGCCTTGAATTTTTAGTCAGATGAATCGACCCCAGCACTTATTTTTTAAGCCTGATACTTATTCTATCAGTCTCTTTTGTTGAACCACTAACTTACAAGGATGTAAACATACCAATACCATTTGTTAAGTGGTAATGGTGGGTGGGGGGACACAGACACAAAGACACACACATAGATACATAAACATATATATAAACTATATAAACAATGGACATCTTTCAGTTTCCGTTTATCAAATCGACTCACAAGTCCTTGGTTGGCCTGAGACTATAGTAAAAGACACTTGCCCAAGGTACCACACAGTAGGACTGAACCCTAAACCATGTGGCTAGGAAGCAAGTTTCTTAAACACACAGCCATTCCTGCACCTATATATATATGTGTGTATATATACATATATATATATATATATATATATATATATATATATATATATATATATATATATGTATATATATATTAATAAAAGGAATTCCAACCTTGTCTGATTTTCACGTTTTATGTACAATCTTATAATGATATAATATAATATAATATAATATATATAATAAAATAAAATAAAATAATAGAATGTTAATTGTTCATTCTGATTGAACTAGTACTTTCATGCATCAAATTATGCAATCTTCAGGTTCATGTAGTAGTGGTGACAGTCATGCTTCACAATTTTTAACTGTAGCGAGATGGTTAAATCTGTGCCTTAAATACACCTGTGTAGGCTCCAGATTGCTAGGTTTTGCAAACTGTATTCTGACCAATCAGTGTGTAGCATCACTCAATTACTTAAGCTGATTGGTTTAGGTGTCATGCTTTGTTGAACATGTCAAGAGTCCTGTATATTAACCCTGGCTGAGGCAGCAATTGTTGGGCTATCTTTAGAAATGTTGTAAATAGCCTTTGTCAGGGATTTTTATATTTCAATTGTCATCATCATCATTGTCAGCACCTTAATTATTGTTGCTAGTGGTGATGGTGGTGGCAATAGAACTTTTAACCCTAAATAAGATAATTATATATATATATATGTGTGTGTGTGTGTGTGTGTGTGTGTGTGTGTATATATATAGATAGATAGATAGATAGATATAGATATATATACATATATATATATATATGTATATATATATATATACATACATACATACATGTGTATGTGTGTGTTGTGTTTGTGTGTGTACAGAGATGTGTGTATTTGTGTGTGTGTGTATATATATATATATATATATATATATATACACACACACATATATGTATATATACATATATTTATATTTATATATTGCTAATAAAGATGAATATAATTTGTTTGCTGAAACTATAAGCAAGAGCCAAAAACACTTGAAAATATCACTACCTTGGGTAACTTTGGCTGATGAGACAGGCAACAAGGTTGAAACACTGTTGTTCCAAAATCCCATAGCTATGAGTATATGAATGCATACAATATATGTATATTTTTATGTGTATGTGTGTGTGCACGCACACACGCACATGTATATCTACATAGTATCTCTCTCTAACCCTCTCTCTCCTAAATATATATATATATATATATTATCTGTTATCTTTAACTTGTTTCAGTCATTAGACTGCGGCTATGTTAGGGTATTGCCTTGAATTTTTAGTCAGATGAATCGACCCCAGCACTTATTTTTAAGCCTGATACTTATCTATCAGTCTCTTTTGTTGAACCACTAACTTACAAGGATGTAAACATACCAATACCATTTGTTAAGTGGTAATGGTGGGTGGGGGGACACAGACACAAAGACACACACATAGATACATAAACATATATATAAACTATATAAACAATGGACATCTTTCAGTTTCCGTTTATCAAATCGACTCACAAGTCCTTGGTTGGCCTGAGACTATAGTAAAAGACACTTGCCCAAGGTACCACACAGTAGGACTGAACCCTAAACCATGTGGCTAGGAAGCAAGTTTCTTAAACACACAGCCATTCCTGCACCTATATATATATGTGTGTATATATACATATATATATATATATATATAATATATATATATATATATATATATATATATATATGTATATATATATTAATAAAAGGAATTCCAACCTTGTCTGATTTTCACGTTTTATGTACAATCTTATAATGATATAATATAATATAATATAATATAATATAATAAAATAAAATAAAATAATAGAATGTTAATTGTTCATTCTGATTGAACTAGTACTTTCATGCATTAAATTATGCAATCTTCAGGTTCATGTAGTAGTGGTGACAGTCATGCTTCACAATTTTTAACTGTAGCGAGATGGTTAAATCTGTGCCTTAAATACACCTGTGTAGGCTCCAGATTGCTAGGTTTTGCAAACTGTATTCTGACCAATCAGTGTGTAGCATCACTCAATTACCTAAGCTGATTGGTTTAGGTGTCATGCTTTGTTGAACATGTCAAGAGTCCTGTATATTAACCCTGGCTGAGGCAGCAATTGTTGGGCTATCTTTAGAAATGTTGTAAATAGCCTTTGTCAGGGATTTTTATATTTCAATTGTCATCATCATCATTGTCAGCACCTTAATTATTGTTGCTAGTGGTGATGGTGGTGGCAATAGAACTTTTAACCCTAAATAAGATAATTATATATATATATGTGTGTGTGTGTGTGTGTGTGTGTGTGTGTGTATATATATATAGATAGATAGATATAGATATATATACATATACATATAAATATATATGTGTGTATATATATATATATACATACATACATACATGTGTATGTGTGTGTTGTGTTTGTGTGTGTACAGAGATGTGTGTATTTGTGTGTGTGTGTATATATATATATATATATATATATATACATACACACATATATATATACAAACATATATATATACATATATATATACATACCTATATACATACATACATACCTGAGTGTGTGTGTGTGTATGTGTGTGTTCATGTGTGTGTTCGTGTGTGTGTGTGAGTATCAGTGTGTGTATGTTTATGTATGTGTATTGATGCAATAATGTGCTATAAATTTCAACCTACCTTGATTTCGACAATAAACTTCTGCCAACATTTTAATTAAACCTAATTAAATGTATACTGAACAATCATAAATGACTAATCTGATTTGATTATGTAGTCCCACAATTATTATATATAAAAAAAAGAAACAAGTGATACAGCTAACTGGTAGAACAGTTAGAAAGTCGAGGAAAATGCTTAGAGGTATTTCATCTGACTTTACATTTTGAGGTTTAACTTTGCCTTTCATTGTTTCAGGGTTGATACAATAAGTACCAGTTGAGCACTGTAGTAAGTGTATTCAACTTAGCTCCTTCCCTAAAACTGCTGGCCTTGTGATGAAATTTGGAACCAATATAAAAAGAAGGATCTGAGATTAATCAGGACAGGAGGGGTGATGTGTTATGCAAACTGGTGATTGCCTAAAGTGCTCGCTCAAATCTGTAGTGACCACACAAATACTAAAACACAAAACTTCATAAACCTATTTACTATAGGCACAAGATCTGAAATTTTGGGGGAGATTGCTAATCGGTTGCATAGGCCCCAGTACTCAACTGGTATTTATTGCATCAATGCTGAAAGAATGAAAGACAAGGTATGTCACAGCAGAATTTGAACTGATATGAAAACTTCATATTAAAGAGAGCAAGTGTGGTCACTCCTATGACAGATGAAGGTAGGGAACAAGAGGAAAGTGAGGCTGTCAGGGTACGGGAAAACTTGTCACATGATCTGGCATGACGGGAAACATTTGAAATTTTTCAGATAGCACATTTAGTCAGCATTATACATGATCAAACCAACTGACAAACAATTAAGAAGTGATATTGAACCAGTGTGTGTGTTTATTATTATTGGCATAATGCCCCCCCACCCCCCACCACACCATGACATAAAACTCAGTAATGGGGTTGATTAGTTTGTGCCACAGTATGGCCACAGTCCAATGACAGGAACATGTGCAAGATAAAAGAAGAAACCATCAAACGAAACGAAACTAAATCAGATCAACCCAAAAATATTGTTAAGCAAACATTGTAAGAACTGTGAAGTAACAATCAAAACGTCATTTCTTGCCTCCCGATTAATTTTGACATTTTTCGTTTATATTTTCTACATTTTCTTTTGTTTTTCTGTATGTATAACATAGCTATTTTATCAAACATCTGATTTGAAAATTAGACATTTTCTTTGAAAAGGCTGATTTGTGCTATTGTTCTTTACACTTGAAAATAAAATTAAAAACTTGAAGAAATCTCAGTTTACCTATAATTTTATTTACACTTCATATTTATCAAATAATGAATTATTTAGCTGACACAAATATATTGTATTAGCTAGGTTTTGTCAACTCAAAAAAATCAGATCCTATTTAGTTGATATCTGTTAGCGAAGAAGAAAATATTAAAAAGATGACAAGGGAAATAAAATATATAAAAAAAGAAAAGATATACAGAAAAATTAAATTAAACAATTTGTAAAACAAAGAATTGCACGTAAAAATTTTCTATATAAATGTTGTTAGAACTGACAGGAAAATGAGTTTGTAAATGTTGAAATAGAAAGTGAGGCAGAAAACAAAAAAAATATTTCCACTTCATAAAGTATTTGAATTACTTAACAACATTTCATTTGAAAAGATCTACCACCAAAATTATTTTTCTCAAAAACAAACAGTGAAGCAATAGAAAGTTTCCTTTTTCTTTCAGCGTCAATAAAGCTAAATTTTACATAAGAGTAACCTGACAAGAAAGATTATATATCGCAGCATGAGAGGCAGAAAAGACAAGATCTTTGAAAGAAAAAATACATTTATATAATAATTGGTACAGGCATGGCTGTGTGGTGAATTAGTTCACTTTACAACCAGATAGTTTTCAGTTCGGTTCCACTGTGCAGTATCTTGAGCAAGTACCTTCAACTAAAACTCCAGGTTGACCCATGTCATATATGTATAAGTGTGTGTGTGTGTGTGTGTAAGGTGTAGCTGTGTGGTAAGAAACTTCCTTCACAACCAAATGGTTCTTTTTTCATATAACATATGGCATAATTATAAATGGCAAATTTTTAGCCATTTCTCCACAGACTAGGTGCAGGAGTGAATGTGTGGTAAGTAGCTGGCTTACCAACCACATGGTTCTGGGTTCAGTCCCACTGTGTGGCACCTAGGGCAAGTGTCTTCTACTACAGCCTCAGGACGACCAAAGCCTTGTGAGTGGATTTGGTAGACGGAAACTGAAAGAAGCCTGTCGTATATATGTGTGTATATATATGTGTGTGTATATGGTTGTGTCTATGTTTGTCCCCCAACATCACTTGACAACTGATGCTGGTGTGTTTACGTCCCCGTAACTTAGCGCTTCGGCAAAAGAGACCGATAGAATATGTACTAGGCTTACAAAGAATAAGTCTGGTGGTCAATTTCTTCAACTAAAGGCAGTGCTCCAGCATGGCCACAGTCAAATGACTGAAACAAGTAAAAGAGTATATGTTTCCATGTGCGTACATGAGTATGTTTGTAGATATGTGTATCAGTGAGTTTGAATGTAAACATGCTTAGATTTTGTACCACTTAAAATCAGTGATGTTGCTCATGCTCCATGAGATAGAAGTCTGACAAATATATATTGGTGAAAATAAATGTCAAACATAAAATATATATACAGGGGTTGATATGCTAAACTAAACCCTTGAAGGTAGTGACCTAACATGACAGCAAGACAATAGTCAGTAAAATACTAGAATGAAGGTGTGTGTGTGTGCGTGCACATACATATATACAGGGTATGATGAATAAACTGTCATCTAAATTATGCAAAAATGAAAATAACATTGACATCTCATTTTGACAGATATATTTACCAAAATTACATAAAAATATTCTGAACTACTAAAGAATAAATTTATTCAAGAAAATCGCCATTGGCTTCAACCATGGCCTCCAGACAACTTTGGAATCTCCTTCAACTCTTCTGGGTGGTCTGCTTGTTTAAGTTGGTGAATGCTGCAATAATCCTTGCCTTTAGTTCATCTTCGGTGTTACAACGAGTTTTGTTGCTCTCTCGCTCAACTGCACCTCACACATAATAATCAAGGGGGTTGCAGTCTGGGGAGTTAGGTGGTCAGATGCTAGGAGTGATGTGGTCACAGAAATTGTCTGACAGCCATGACTGGGTACTCCTGCTTGTATGGCATAGTGCAGAGTCCTGTTGCGAGACGTAGGGTCTTCCAGCAGCCACCTTCTTGACCCAGGGCAGCACTATCGCCTGCAGGCACTTGATGTAGGCTTCCATGTTGAGTCTTAGGCCATGTGGGAAGATGAATCGCAGCATAACGCCACCATCACTAGTTATCACTCCAAAACCATGATGTTAACTGGATGTTTGATTTTTATCACTCTTGGTACATGTCCTCAGATTACACTGTGCTCAGATTGCCGCCCTAACACTCTGAAATATTCGTATTGGAGCTTCCAACAGAATGAATTGAATCATGGTGCTGTTTTTCTCACAGACGGTGCCCAACTGAGCCTACTATACTGTGTAGTCAACAAGATCACAAACAAACAATGCACATGCATGAAATTGAAATTATAAAATGGCAACAATTTAACCATCACACCCTGTATATATATGTATATATATATATATATATGTATATATATATATATATATATATATAATATATATATACTACCTAATCATTTTATGTCTATACATACACTGGCATACAAATATTATAAAATTATTAATATAATCATTATTATTATTATTATTTTAAGGCAGTGAGCTAGCAGAATTGTAAGAATGCTAGGCAAAATACTTAGTGGTATTTAATCCACTGTACTGAGTTCAAATTCCACCGAGGTCAACTTTGGTTTTCATCCTTTCAGTATGGATGAAATAAGTACCAACTGAGCACTGGAGATGATGTAATTGACTGGATGCCTCCTTGTCCCTGTGGCAAAATTTGAAGTCATTATTATTACTGTTATTGTTATTGTTATTATCGAAATTATATACACGCGTTCATCACAAATAGATAAAGTTTCTTTTTTTAATCCTCTGTTTTTCCAATCCTTTAATCCTAATTTTTTTTCAATCCTCTTGTTCAAACACTCTTACATGGAAATTGACCGAAGCGACCATCATCATCATCATCATCATAATGGATTGGCTGAAACACTATGATTATTATTATTATTATTATTATTATTATAAATAGATGAACATCAATGGAATCTGTATCTATGTGGTACCAGTGCCGGTGGCACACACTCTGTGGTACCAGTGCCGGTGGCACACAAGAGAACCATCCGAACGTGGCCGTAGCCAGTTCCGCATCGACCGGCCTCCGTGCTGTGGGCACGTAACAAACACCATCCGATCATGGCCGTTCGCCAGCCTCATCTGGCACCTGTGTCGGTGGCACATAAAAACACCTTCCGAAGACCCGGCAAGACTAGTCAGTCCACCTGTGCATACCTTCCTTCTTGTGACACTTGTGAAGATCGGTTGAGGCAAGTGAAAATCAAATCAAATCAAATCAAATCAAATCAAAATAGACAAAATAGATGAACATCAATGGAATTTGTATCTTGTGGTACCAGTGCCTGTGGCACACAAGAAATCCGTCAGTGCGGTGGGCACATGACAAACACCATCCGATCGTGGCCGTTCGCCAGCCTCATCTAGCACCTGTGTCGGTGGCACATAAAAACACCATCCGAAGACCCGGCAAGACTAGTCAGGCCATAACCCATGGCCCCTACCAGGGACGTAGTCAGTCCACCTGTGCATACCTTCCTTCTTGTGACACTTGTGAAGACCTGTTGAGGCAAGTGAAAATCAAAACAAATCAAAATAGATGAACATCAATGGAATTTGTATCCTTGTGGTACCAGTGCCGGTGGCACGTGGCACACAAGAAAACCATCCGAACATGGCCGTAGCCAGTACCGCATCGACTGGACTCCGTGCTGTGGGCACGTAACAAGCACCATCCGATCGTGGCCGTTTTGCCAGCCTCATCTGGCACCTGTGTCGGTGGCACATAAAAACACCATCCGAGCGTGGCCGTCTGCCAGCCTCGTCTGGCACCTGTGTCGGTGGCACATAAAAAAACACCATCCGAGCATGGCCGTTTGCCAGCCTCGTCTGGCACCTGTGTCGGTGGCACATAAAATCACCCACTACACTCTCGGAGTGGTTGGCGTTAGGAAGGGCATCCAGCTGTAAAACACTGCGAGATCTGACTGGACTGGTGCAGCTTTCGGGCTCCCCAGACCCCAGTTGAACCGTCAACCATGCTAGCATGGAAAGCGGACGTTAAATGATGATGATGATGATGATGATTATTATTGTTGTTGTTGTTGGTATTATTATTATTATTCAGTAGTTCTATTTTTATAGCGTGCTTTCACTTCACTACTGAGCACAGCTCTGTGTGCCTTGGGTATGTGCTGTGATTTGTTGTGATGCTCTGATGGTTATTGTATGGAAAGTGTTCTGCGTAGGATGTGTGCAGTGCCTAGTAGTGCAATTTTCTGTATGTTATATGTGTTTTGTAAGTCCTGGTGTTTTTGTTATGTATTTGTCTGAATATTTTTTTATCATGCCTAATGCACCTACTATGATAGGAATTGTTCTGTTTTTAGATTCCACATTCTGGTTACCTCTATTTCCAGGTCTTTGTATTTTGAAAGTTTCTCCATTTCTTTTAGAGACACGTTGTCATCTGCCGACATTGATACATCAATTAGAAAGCATTTTTTTTCTTCATGATCTCTGACAACTATATCTGGTCTGTTGGCCTTAATTTCTCTATCTGTGTGTATTGGCATATCCCAGAGTATGGTTACTTTCTCGTTTTCTGTGACCTTTTCTGGTGTGTGCCTATACCATCTTTTTTCTGTTGTTATTCCATAATGTTGGCATAGCTTCCAGTGTATGTAGGTTCCAACTCTGTCATGTCTGTGAATATATTCCTTCTTAGCCAGGACTGGGCAGCCAGAGATAATATGATTTATTGTTTTTTGTCCATCTCTATTATTATTATTATTATTATTATTATTATTATTATTATTATTCAGGCTGCAACCGGTAGAATTGCTAGCATGCTGGACAAAAAGCTTAGCAGCATTTTGTCCATCTTTATTCTTTGAGTTCAACTTTCCTTTTCATCCTTTCAGGGTTGATAAAATAAGTACTGGTCTATAAGTATTATAGATTATGTAGGCCTGGAATTTGTGGGGACGGGTGATAGTTGATTACATTGACCCCAGTACTTGAGTGGCACTTAATTTATCAATCATGAAAGGATGAAAGGCAAAGTCAAACATAGCAGAATTTCAACTGAAAACTTAGCAGCAGATGAAATATACTAGTAAGCATTTCACCCGGCATGCTAACAATTCTACTAGCTCACTGCCGTAACAACAACAACAACAACAATAACAATAATAATAATAATAATAATAATAATAATAATAATAATGATAATAATAATATTTTAAAGGGTTGGTGTAATTCTTCACAAAGGTAAACAGTCAAGACAAAGAGCATGATTTGATTGTAATAGATATTTTATTGGTTGAACGATATTTCGACAGTAAGCCTATCTTTCTCAAGTTCAAAATAAGAAGTGATAAATATTCACAATTATAGAAATTTAAATTTAAAGTATGAACGAGAGCAACCAGTGTCCACATGTTGATGGAATGACATCGTCAGTCTAAGTTTCTTTCTGTTTTTTTTTGTCTTTTTTTTTTGCCTGTTATAAAATTGTAACTTAAAAACCGATGATGTCATTCCATCGATGTGTGGATGCTGGTTGCTCTCATTCATACTTTAAATTTAAATTTCTATAATTTTGAATTTTTATCCCTTCTTATTTTGAACTCGACAAAGATAGGCTTACTCTTGAAATATCGTTCAACCGATAAAATAACTATTACAATCAAATCACACTCTTTGTCTTTACTTATAATAATGTATGCCCTGAAGCAGTACCAGGCAGTTGTTCTCATGGTTTCTCATTTTAACTTATTGGAAGTGTTATCATATACATATTTTGTCGTGGTATAAAAAAGATGGGCTATAGCAAATATTCTGCTCAATACCACAGACCTGCTTGTCAGTTGTTTGATCTTGACCAGCTGACTATGTCCCTTAATGGCTGACAATATATGTGCACCTCTGATTGCAAGCAGGAACAGTGGGGAAGTATCATAGCAATGTGTTGAGAGGAATTCATTGATGTTTGAACAATTAACCTCTGGAAACATGGGTGTTTCGTTCATCACCCTTAAAGAAACTTTCTTCAGGGACCTTTTGAGCAGAACGGGCTGCTCAACCTGAAGAAAATTCTAACTGGGCTCCACCTGCAAGGTCATGTGCTGTTTATCTTGTTATGAGATCACCATGTTGTGTACATATGGTTGAGATGGATGTGCCTGATGTACCCTTATCAGATGGGTAGTCATGATGGGTATATTGGACTTCATATATTTGTACCCTAGTGTCATTTTGATGGTATGCACTGCTCTCTCACTCAATAATAATAATATTAATAATAATAATGATGATGATGATGATGATGATGATGATGATGATGATGATGATGATGATGAGATGATGATGATGATGATGATGATGATGATGATGATGATGATGATGATGATGAATGATGATGATAATAATAATAATAATAATAATAATAATAATAATAATTGGAATAGACCTAAAGTGCTGATTCTGTAATAATGAGATTGAGCCCATGGACCACCTAATCTCTGAATGTAAATTTTAGCATCAGTAGAGTATAAATCAAGACATGACAGAGTTGGCCAATACCTACTCTGGTTAATAGGTTGGCATTATAAAATCAAAATTGCTGACAAATAGTATAAGCACCATTCTCAGTTTATAACTAAGGGAGAAAATGTAACAATTCTTTCAGACTTTCCAGTACATACAGACAGAACTATAAACTGGATATTGTTGTGAAAGACTAAAACAATAAACTTTGTTTATTGATCGGCATAAGCATTCCTTGTGATCATAATATCTTGGCAAAGAAATTTGACAAGTTCAGAAAATATAAAGATTTGCTCATTAAAACTGAAAGAAAATGTGGCATCTCAAGAATTGTAGCATTTGGAATGGTTAAACAAAAAGGAACTGAAAATTATTTGAGAATGACTCCTGGCTTACCATTCATGCAAGAAGAGCAAAAGGTTGTTTCAACTGGTATGTCACACGTATTAAGAAGAGCATTGTCGTGGTGATAACGATTACCTTGACTTTGTAAATGAACAACTTGGTATGTTTAGTTTACTGGCATATCAATGTACACAGTGATTTTCTTTGCCTTTGGTGTCAGAAAAACACTTGGCAAGAAATGGAAACAAAATTGAAGAACAAAAGCTAATAATAATAATGATGATGATGATAATCCTTTCTACTAAAAGCATAAGGCCTGAATTTTGTGGGGTGGAGTATAGTCAATTACATCGGCTGCAGTTTTTCACAAGTAATTAATTTATCAGCCACGAAAGGATGAAATGCAAAATCAACTTTTGAAATTAGAACATGAAGACAGACGAAATGCTGCTAAGAATTTTGCCTGGCACGCTAATGGATCTGCCTGCTCACTGCCTTAATAATAATAATAATAATAATAATAATAATAATAAAAATGATGATGATGATGACGATGACGATTATGATGATGATGACAACGACGATGATGACGACAACGATTATGATGATGATGACGATGATGATGATGATGAGGATGATGATGATAGTAATAATAATAATAATAATAATAATAATAATAATAATAATAATAATAAAAATGATGACGATGATGATGATGGTGACGATTATGATGATGATGATGATAATAATAATAATAATAATAATAATAATAATAATAAAAATGATGAGGATGATGATGATAATAATAATAATAAAAATGATGAGGATGATAATGACAACAACGATTATGATGATGACAATGGTCATGATAATAATAATAATAATAATGATGGTTTCCACTTTTCACACAAGACCAGCAATTTTGAAGAGGTGGGGGTAAATGGTTTATATCGACCCCCAGTGCTCAATTGGTACTTATTTTATCGACCCTGAAGGAAGGAGAGGTAAAGTTGAGATCGGTAAAATTTGAAATCAGGATGTGAAGATGAATGAAATGCTGCTAAGCACTTTTGACCAGCATGCTAATGACTCTGCCAGCTTGCCATCTTAATAATAATAATAATAATAATAATATAATAATGATAATAATAATAATAATATGAGTTTCTTCGTATTTTATGCATTTTTTTATGTAATTATTCAAGCATTTATTTTTATTTATCTATTTATATTCTTTACTTTGAATACAAATATAACAAAGGACTATACTTAAAGCTGTATTATTCAAAAATCAATTTTTTTTCCTTTCCACCAAAACTCATTTTTCTCATATATTACTATTGCTGTTGTTGTTGATATTATTATTACCATTATTAATATTCCTATTATCATTATTATTATTATTATTATTATTATTATTATTATTATATTATTATTATTATCATTGTTGTTGTTATT
>NC_043005.1:58561807-58591807 GCF_006345805.1 Octopus sinensis | reverse complement strand
GCTAACAATTATTTGAAATAGGGGGAAACAAAGTCAAGTTTATAATAGTAGGTTTTCAAACTTTTATGCAATTTCATGATTTAAAAAATATTTATATGAATAAAAATATAAATAATTTATGTTGTTATTTTGCATATGTGGCTGTTGAAGTTGTTTTACTGTGAGTCAGCTTTAACATAGCAGACTTATGATCAAAGACAATTCTACTAAGATTAAATAATTTTCTTTTTGCCAGAATAATTATATTAATATGGTGTCTCTGAAGATAGTAGAATGCAGCTGAAATGTGGTGAGCTGGCAGAAGTGTTAGCATGCCGGGCGAAATGCTTAGCGGTTCTGAGTTCAAATTCTGCCGAGGTCAACTTTGCCTTTCATCCTTTTGGGGTCAATGAATTAAGTACCAGTTACGCACTGAGGTTGATATAATCGATTGAATACCTTTGTCTGTCCTTGTTTGTCCTCTCTATGTTTAGCCCCTTGTGGGCAATAAAGAAATAAGAATGCAGCTGAATGTTGTTTAAGGGAGATTTAGTGGCTATTCTTACCAGGTTGAGCCACTTCTTAAAGGCTTCTTCATGGAGTCGTATTTGGTGTCTTCTATTATGGTTGTTGCTTAGCCTCAGATCGACTGTTATTTATTTAATGAAGCACAGTGAATGTATAGTTAAGTTGCTGAACTCTGGGCCACACAAACATACATATGCACATGCACACACATGTAAAAACTTTGTGTATATATAGGCATGCACATATATATCTCTTTTTCTTTTCTTTTTTACTTGTTTCAGTCATTTGACAGTGGCCATGCTGGAGCACCTTTAGTCGAGCAAATCAACCCCAGGATTTATTCTTTGTAAGCCTAGTACTTTCTCTATCGGTCTCTTTTGCCGAACTGCTAGGTTACGGGGATGCAAACACACCACCATCGGTTGTCAAGCAATGTTGGGGGGGAAATAACACAACACAAAACACATACACACAATACATATATATATATATATATATATATATATATATATATATATATACGACAGCTTCTTTCAGTTTCTGTCTATCAAATCCACTCCACAAGGCTTTGGTCGGCCCGAGGCTATATAGAAGAAACCTTGCCCAAGGTGCCACGCAGTGGGTCTGAACCTATAACCATGTGGTTGGTAAGCAAGCTACTTACCATACAGCCACTCCTGTGCCTTACCATACATACAAGAAGGCCACAGACATACATTATGCATTGTTATAAATCCGTCTAATAAGGCCCGAAACATATGTACCGCTGAATCCTTGGCGTCATGTTTTTATTTTGATTAATTTATATATCTATATATATAATATATATATATATATATATATATAATAACAAATTAATAATAAAACATATGCATATATACATACATATATGTACGTACCTACATCTACATGTATATATACATGCATATATGGGTACAGGACACCGAAAAACGTCGAACACAATGAGAAACGAAAACATAAACACAAAACCAAGGAACTGGACATTTTCTTACAAACGACAAAAATAGAGTACTGGAAATAACACAAAGAAAACTCCCCTTCTTCAGTCGCCATGGTTTCATCTACACCGCGTTTCGAAGGTGAAGGTGAGACACATCTTCAACTGAAACAATCCTTCCGTGAAAAGCAAATAAAATTTGAGATTTTTTTGCGGAGGGGTAAAAATGGTAACAAAAACAGGACAGTAACAACAGTACAAAATATAAACAGTAAAAGACAGGACAGGGAGAATAACAGTAACACAGACAAGAAGGGCTGTTAAGCCGAACGAGATAAAATATTACGAACGCTATTTATGAGAACAGTGAAGGAGCCACATACATATATGTATGTATATATGCATATGTTTTATTTATTAATTTGTTATTACACGACAGAACACATGCATCCATTTCTAAGTAAGTTTGTTCTTAACATATATATATAATATATATATTATATTTTACATATACATATACACATATATTTTGGGATGAGTGAAGTGAGAATGTATGTGTTTAAGGAAAGAAAGAAATGCTCAATGGAGAGTCATCAAATACAATGTTTGACTGAGAATACAGACGTTTATCAACGTTTTGAATAAATCACCTAGACAGGTGTTTAAGTCTAGAGAGAAAGAGAGATGGAGAGAAGCCTTCAGAACAATGATTAAAATAAAATTGACGGGTTGGATTATCTGACCATATGAACACAATTCAGTTTGAAATAAGCCTTCCTTCTCTCTTTCTTCATTTCTTTCCTTCTTTCTTTCTGTCTTTCTTTTTTGTCCTCTCTTTTCTTTTTTTCTTCTTGCTTTCTTTCTTTCTTTCTTGTATTTCTTTCTCTCTTTCTTCCTTTCTTTCTTTCTTTCTTTCTTTTTTTTTTTTCCCAACTTGTTTCTTTCCTTTCTACCCCCTCTTTTTCCTGCACTCTGACCAAAACCTTGAAAATTCACTACACACTCATACTTACATGTACATGCATACGGAGAAAGAGAGAGAGTGAAAGAGAGACAGAGAGAGGGAGAGAGAGTGAAAGAAAGAAAGAAAGAAAGAAAGAAGAAAGAAAGAAGAAAGAAAGCGAGAAAGAAAGAAAGAAAGCGAGAGAGAAAGATGCCTTCAAAGAAACAACATTGACATTTTAAAACATCATTAACTTCAAACACCTGTGTAACTCTCAGTAGGCCAGAAAAATACAATAAAAGCCATCTCAGTATAGAAAATACCCCATTGTTTTCTTCTTCTCTTTCTTTCTTTCTTTTTCTTTCTTTCTTTCTTTCTTTCTTTCTTCCTTTCTTTCCTTCTTTTTCCATTTCTTTCCGTCTTTCGTCTTTCTTTCCTCTTTTCAGTCCCTCTGGCCCAGCCTCTTAGGCTTCACTATCTACACAGGCCTGCAACACATACATACACATGCATAGATGCACACACATATCTACACATGCATATATATATATATATATATATATATATATATATATATATATATATATATATATATACATATATATACACACATACACATATATTTCTTATCTTTACCTTCTACTTGTTTCAGTCATTAGAATGCAGCCAAGCTGGGGCAACACCTTCAAGAATACCCCAATACCTATTCTCTTTTTAAGCTTCGTACTTATTCTACTGACATCTTTTTGCTGAACTGCTAAGTTACAGGGGCATAAACACACCAACACTAGTTGTCAAGCCCATCATATTATATATATATATATATATATATATATATATATATATATGATGGGCTTCTTTCAGTTTCCATCTACCAAATCTACTCACAACACATTGGTCCGCCTGAGGCTATAGTAGAGGACATTTGACTATGGTATCATGCATTGGAACTGAACTTGGAATTATGTACTTGGAAAGCAGGCTTCTTACCACACAGCCACACATTCGCTTCCAGATATATAGAAAAGGCAAAATATTTTCTGTAAAAATCATATCTGATGAGCCTCTGAAACAAACAACATGAAAGCGCTAAATAAATAATTATCCAAAATTCTGACAACCTCGTTTTTCTTGATATATAAAATCTGTAATACCACTTCAAGCAATCTGTACACACACACACACACAGACATACAAGCATACATTTGGCCTGATTTCTACAGTGATACTGAAATCTAACTATGTATAAAAGTACATATATACACGCATTTAGCTATCTGCCTATCAATCTATCTACTTTTATATTCATATTGATATATATATATATAATATATTATATATATATATACATATATATATGTATGTATGTATGCATGTTTGGATGGGTGGGGTGTTTATATGTGTGTTTAAAGAAAGAAATGTTTCAAGGAGAATTATCAAATGCAATGTTTGACTGAAAATACAGATATTTATCAATGTTTTCAATAGATCACCTAGATAGATGTTTAAGATTTGAAAGAAAGAGAGAGAAGAAAAGTGAGAAAAAGAAAGAGAAAGGGAGAGAATATAACATTGTAAATGAAGACAAAGAAAATTTGAAAAAATGATTTACTTAACCAGTTTGTGTGCATTGAGCTTGTATGAGTGTGTGTGAGAGAGAGAGCATGCATATGTGAGTATGAGTAGGTGTATGTATGCATATGTCTTCATGTTTGTATGAGTGTCTCTTTAAGTGTGTGTATGTGTGTGTCTCTTTTGTCAGTTGTCAAGCGATGTTGGGTGGGTGGGGGGAACACAGACACACAAACATACACACACATACATACATATATATACATACATATATATGACAGGCTTCTTTCAGTTCCATCTACCAAATCCACTCACAAGGCTTTGGTTGGCCCGAGGCTATAGTAGAAGAGACTTGACCAAGGTGCCATGCAGTGTGAATGAATCCAGAAGCATGTGGCTGGTAAGCAAGCTACCTACCACACACCCACTCCTGCACCTATAACAGCCACTCCTGCACAATTTTTCTTACATACACATACACACACATACACACACACACATACACACATACACACACACTGTGTAATTAACTTGTATATATATGATATATACATGTGTGTGCGTTTTATATGAATTATTAATTCTAGATTTATACAATAAAATTATATCGGACCTTGGAGTATTATCAATCTATTTCTTCTCACTGTTCATACTCATATTTGAATACCAACAAAAATGCTTGTGAAAATGTGTTTAACCCTTTAGCATTCAAACCAGTCATATCCTGCTTAAATATTCGACCTGTTTTATGTTTAAACCAGCCAGATTCAGCCTCTCACACCAACCTTACAATGTCCTTCTGAAAATAAGCAATCACATCATGAAAATCTCAAAGCTACGAGATAAGCCATGACTAATTCAAAACAATGTAAATAAATGAGCATTACATTTCACAGAATAATCTGAATGCTAAAGGGTTATACTATGTTTTAATACTTTCTTTTATTTGTTTCAGTCATTTGACTGTGGTCATACTGGAGCACTGCCTTTTCAGTCGAACAAATTGACCCCAGAACTTATTCTTTGTAAGCCTAGTTCTTATCCTATCAGTCTCTTTTGCCAAACCACTAAGTTACAGGGACGTAAACACACCAAGATTGGTTGTCAAGTGATGGTGGGGGAAAACACAGACGCACAAACATATAAATATACACACACATATATATATGTATATATATTCATAAATATATATATATAGACAGATAGATAGATAGATAGATAGATAGATAGATAGATAGATAGATAGATAGATAGATAGATAGATAGATAGATAGATAGATAGATAGATATGACGGGCTTCTTTAGTTTCTGTCAACTAAATCCACTCGCAAGGCTTTGGTAGGCCCGAGGCAATAGTAGAAGACACTTGCTCAAGGTGCCCCACAGTGGGACTGAACCCAGAAGCATGTGGTTAGTAAGGAAGCTACTTACCACACAGCCACTCCTGCACCTGTATTGTATTAGATATTTTATTTCTAAGATAAATCACAAACCTTCTAAATACTCAGTGCCCTTCCATATCATCCCTTAACTCCTTGTGAGCACATGATGCCCTCCTCATGAGAAGGAAATTACTTCATAGGTTTGGAACCACTGCTATCAGTGTAGAATTTTCAAAAGTTTGGTTGGCTACGGTTACTCTAAATTATATCAGTTTGATGTTGTTTCCTGCTGACATCTCAATGCTGCAACCATTTATTTTGCTCCCACTGACAAGTGCAGACATCATGGTATGTTGATGACGACATAAAACCCTAAGTTTATGACTCCGAAATGCTATTTGTAACATATTTACATAGAGAGATAGGATTATTTGCATATAATGATAAAGCTTTCAGCATTGTGAAATTTTAAAACTCCAGATAACCATTGTTATATAATAGGAATTTATTTATATTTTATCTGTAATTGATGTCAGTTTGATATCCTTTCCTGTTGACTGCTCCATGCTGTGGCCATACACTTTTATACTTTACTATATATTACGCTTCCTGACACATGCAGTTATCTTTGTTAGTAGTTTGGGTTTAAGATACTTCCAGTGAGGTTAGGAATCTAAAATACTATACACACACACTAACACACACACAGATAAATAGAAAGATAAATGTGTGTGTGTGTGTGTGTGTGTGTGTGTGTGTATGTGTGTGCATAATGCATAAGCAGAGCCTGAAAGTTTGCTTTAAGATACTTAGCATGTTGTGTGAGTATGCCTGTTCAATTATCATGATAGCATGAAACTATTAGTACCTCTTTCAGTTGTGTATTCAATTATATAAACGTGTGTGTGTGTGTGTTTGTGTGTATATATATAGATTTAGATATATATATATAGATATACATATAAAGTATTTTATAATTATGTACATAATAATAACAAGGGATTGGCTATATGCCTCGCCACGCACTGTAGAAATAGACGCCAAAGGCCACTATTACCACCTTAAAATCTCCTAGAATAACACACTATATTGTAGGCAAGCATATATCTATATATATCAGTTGGACATTTATTTATTATTTGCCACAATTGTTTTGATGCAATGTAGTTCTTCGAGAATACAGGTATTTGATTATGCAGCTGTTTATTTGCATAATGAGCTTCCTTGGGTGATAGATGAGCGTTGTCTCCATTAGTCTAAAACCTTTGACTTCAAGACCAACTTCTCTGTTCATCGTCGTTCGAATTTAGTAGTGGCTGATAGGCACATGGTGTTTGCTGCCAGAGTGCATTTGTCAGACTGCTATGAATGGTAGTAGATGGTATGGAGTGGTATTTAAATGTGATTGGTTTTCTATTGGTTTGTATCTGTGGTTTCTTCCTAACAGTTGGCTATACATGTGAATTGCTCAGGCTGACCTTTAGTATTCAGTGGTCGGATGCATGGTCGGATACATACACACACACACACACACATATATATATATATATAGGTGCAGGAGTGGCTGTGTGGTAAATAGTTTGCTTACAAACCACATGGTTCCGGGTTCAGTCCCACAGCATGGCACCTTGGGCAAGTGTCTTCTACTATAGCCTTGTGTCGACCAAAGCCTTGTGGGTGGATTTAGTTGACAGAAACTAAAAGAAGCCTATCATATATATATTTATATATGTGTGTGTGTGTGTGTATGAGTATGTGTATGTGTATGTTTGTGTGTGTCCTCCCACTGTTGCTTGACAACCGATGTTGGTGTATTTACATCCCTGTAACTTAGCAGTTTGGCAAAAAAGACCAATAGAATAAGTACTAGGCTTACAAAGATTAAGTTCTAGGGTTGATTTGTTCAATTAAGGTTGGTGCTCCAGCATGGCTGCAGTGAAATGACTGAAACAAATAAAAGAGTAAAAGAACATATATATATATATGTGTGCGTGTGTGTATAATACACACACATATATATATATCAATTTGTCCTAGATACATGGGTTTTGACTTGTAACAGCATTCATGTGAGAAGTGTTAAGCCAGCTTCTATTGAGTTCACTGTGTCATGGCTCAAAGTGGTCCATGCATATCTGTCAGTGGCTGATTCTGCAGCATGTTTAAGCCATTCCTGGTTCCAGTGACAAGTGCCAAAGACTTGAGGGCTGGAAACAAGCTGCATTTGCTTTAACTGTCATAAGTCATGTCTTCAGCTAACCACCTCTCTTCTTATGTCAACCTGACGAGTTCATCAGGGGGGTACTCTTCATCAGGAGAATTCCCTCAAGAAGTGAGAGACCACAATAGGAATAAAGTTGTCAGTTCAAAATGCTGTCTGAAATATGCAGTTAGAGAAAACATTGAATATAGAAGACCTCCAGCTTCTGGTGATCAGCAACAGGCATTGACCAGGTCTCACAACCATAGAGGAGAACTGTTTGGACAAGTGCCTGGTAAATACATGAATAGATGTCAGATTTTTTTTTTCTGCTGAACGGTATACCTACAGCAATGTATCTGTCACAAGTAGCATTTACACACACACACGTGCACAAACACACACACACATACACACACACACACGCAGTTGAGTTACTGGAGCATAGAAGAAAACTTTTGAAAAGAGCATAAGACAGGATGATGAAGAAGAAAATGAAGATTGATGCAATGCATCTTTGACTTATGCTAGGAAGATGAATGACTGATGTTATACTGTCATGTTGTGTGGTATTTTCTATACCTGCATTTGTCTATGTTGTTCATATGCATACCACAGGCCATTCTCAGTTACTTCTCTCAGCTCATCTTTGTGTGAGTGTGTGCATGAGTTTATATATACATGTGTTTATGTATGTATGTAGTAATGCAGTTCCTTCTCTCTCTCTCTCTCTCTCTCTCTCTCCTCTCTCTCTCTCTCTCTCTCTCTCTCTCGGGCATATTTATTAGCTTAATAATATATTTGAGAATGCTACAGACATAATTAGAATCTAAACTCACAACATAATATCAGTATTGAAAGGGAAAAAAAAAAAAAAAATACGAATAAATATATTGAGAATGTCCTGAAGTATATTATAGTATATTATATCCTGTGGAAAGAAAAAAAATGGTTTGAATAATTTAATCAGAATTTTATTGCCTGGTATCAAATTATTGATCTGAAATTGTTTCATGTTATTAGATATTCTGTCTCTCTCTCTCTGTAGTCATGTTGAATTTGCCCAAGAACATGCTGGCAGAGAGTTAGTGAAGCCAGTTAGAGTTGATGCTTATAGAGGAGGAGTGAGAAGAGAAGATATAAACATAGATTTGAATGAGTTGTATAAAAGCCTCTACATGATCGTTATTTGCTCAGCTAGAAACAGCAGTTAAATCTTCCTTAAATCACACTTTGCATCTTAAATAAGGAATACATTCGATATTATGTCCTAGATAGACTGTGTTTGGAAAAGAAGTAAAAAGAACAGTGGCTAAGCTGGGTTATGTTTGGTCTAAGTGGGTTAAGGATTACCAAAAGATATAGTAGAACTAGAGAAGAAAAGTCTAAGCAAACCCGGCTGGAACTGGCTCTTGCTCTGAGTACAAATGTCTTGTTTTCATAAGTTTTGAATTAAAATCTTTTACCAAACCTTAGTCACAAATTATGTTCCTAACACTAGCTTAATGATAACTAAGTTATTTTACTAAATTGTTTGTTATATTTAAAGTAATTGAAAGAAACACAGAGCATCTCAAAATACAGTAAGGAAAGGGTTAAGAGGGAAATAAGAAACATTCCTTAAAGAGGTTATAAGTGAAGGAGGATTTGCAGAATTTGAAGAGCCTAAACCAAGAAATCAGAAAAATGTAGAATAAACGAAATCAAGATTTAAAGTTTAAAAAGTCAAGAGGAGCCTGAAAGCATTTTTTAATTTTTAATCTTTTATTTGCTTTTGTAATAAGACAATGGCCATACTGAAACACCACCTTGAAGAATTTTAGCAGAATGAAGTACTTATTTTCTTTTAAACCTGGAATTTATTCTATCAATCTCTTTTGCCAACTTGCTAAGTTATGGGGCTGTAAATACACTAGCACCAGTTGTGAAGCAATGGTAGGGGACAAACATAGACGCAAAGAAAGATATATATACAAATATGTTTGATGAAAATGTTTGATGACGATATTTGATGAAAATATTTGATGAAAATGTTTGATGAAAATGTATGATGAAAATGTTTGATGAAAATGTGCAACTGGTCTCATCTGGTTTTGACTGATTTTGACCAGTCTGATCTGTTTTGAACTGTTTCGGACCTGTTTGATCCAGTTAGGTGCAATTTGAACAAATATAGAGTAGTATAAACTGGTTTGGAGTGGTTTGAACTGGCTGGACTGGTCTAAGTCACATTTATTAGTTCCTGGTTAATATGGTTTTGCAGTACTAATTAATTCCCAATTGATAGTATAGTCTTTGTTTCTGGCTTTAATAGACCAGATTAATTTACTTAGACTTGTTTAGAATCTTTAATTTTACCTGTAAATGAATTTAAGTGGTTGGTTAGTCGCTTTTTGAAAATTATTGCAGTCACACCAATGCCAAATTATTCATTTCCCTCGGATGTAAATTTACATCTATATATTATATATTTAGTATTACATTTATTATTCTCATAACAGGAGTCCCATTGCAGAGAAAAATTTTTTATATTTCTCTCAGATTTAGTATTAATTTGATCACTGATGGTAAAATCAAATTCATTTCTACCAAGTTCTTTATTATTGTTTACTTTTTCATATTATGTTATATTTGTACTATTTCTAGCTGAATTTTTATTCAATTTTACGTTATTCATTATATTAAATTGGATTGTTTCCCTTTCCACAACATTTAAATTCTTAGTATTTTCTTCTATTTGAGTTTTTTAAAATTCTATTTGACATTATTATTCCAAACATTTACTTTGCTACTCTGATTAGAATAGCTATTTTGAAATTTCAATATTATTTTACATTATGTGTTATTTGTGCAACATTTCTACTGTTAGAATAAGCCAACTAGACCTTATGCTTATTAAAAATTTTATATTGTATATATATGATTTATAGGAAAATATTTTTCTATTACGGTATTGAATAATTTGGAAAAATTATAATTTACTTGCTTACCAAATGGAATAACTAACCACAAAGTATTTTTTTAGATATAATTATTATAATACATGTATATATATATATATATATATATATATACATATATACACACACACACACACACCGCCACAAACACTGCATAACCATCAGTCTCCTCATACTTACAGCTATACATTATTTTGTTGTTTACTATGTTAAAATAAATTATTTTTCTCCATAGAAATAATATACTTTTGTAGACAGTTGATGGAAACATTCTTTATGTGTGTGTGTGTGTGTGTGTGTGTGTGTGTGTGTGTATATATTTATATATATATATATATATATATATACATAAACATGCACTTAAATACACACATGTGCATATGCACATACATGTACATACAAACACCTATATAACTCTGTATCTGCAGACATATTTGCATGGACATAAATTAAAAACAGTACACTGAATCACATGATAACTGAAATGGATAAAATGAAAGGAAAAAAAGCATGAAAGATTACTGGTTAGGTCAAGTTTGGAGACTCCATAATCATTCAGTTAGTAGATTCTGTAATTGTTTAAGTGCAACCAAATGCACCAGTGAGCATTTCTTGAGACATTTGGTGTCAAAAAACACCATCTTGAAAGTATTAACATGATATGTTGACATTACCAAGTTACAAGATCAACAAATTGAATAACTAGAATCGTAAAACTTTAGTCATAGCATCCGTTGAAGAAAATTATTTCATGTTCATAAATTCAGTCAAGTTTGCATGCCACTGGATACAGAGAATCCTAATAATTCAGAATTATTCTGAGAAAAAGAGAAAGAAACAGCAGCTGAGGAAACCTCCATGTGGACTCATGACCTAATAAAAATTTCCATGTGGCCAATTGGCCCACAAGAAATAGCAGCCAACTGTCCGTCCAATACACTTTACAGTTTTTTAAGAAAAAGAAGATATGTTAAATAATATAGTTGATTTATAGGAATATCTAAAAAAAAAGGACATGATGGCCATGGTCAGAAAGCATTTGATCAAAGGTAAGCTCAATCAGGGTTGACATGTAGCAAAGCTAAACAAAAAATATCAGATGTTTAAAGGAGTGTTTACGTCAACTGTCTACAAAACTATGTTATTTTTATGGAGAAAAATAATTCATTTTTAACAGAGTAAACAACAAAATAATATATAGCTGTAGGTATGAGAAGACTGATGGTTATGCAGTGTTGGTGCTGGTTGTGGTAGGTAGGAATGGTGATGGAAGTGGTGGCAGTGGTGGTGGTGGTATGAGGATTAACTTTGATTAATGCTGATGTTAACAACAACAACAACAAAAGAAAAAGCATAAACAAACGAAAAGGAAAGATTCGTAAAATTCCAACCTGGCTACTCGAAGCAACAATCAACAGAAATGTCTAGACGTTTGAAAGAAAAACTTTAATCTGTTGCTCTGCCGCAATCAAAGTAACAGACATAAAATGGGATTTATATCTGGCAGAAACCTCAGCCATATATATACAATGTCACAAGAAATTATTTTGACCTTCTCAGAAACTTGAATAGCAACGAGATAAGATGTACCTCCAGACAAACTCCTTTCAAAACTGCACATCAATGGAATTAACCGCTATCTGAATTATGTTTCTTAAAAATATATAGAGGATTGGTCTTTTTGGTCTTTTTGGTCTTTTAGATATTCTTCTTTCCCGTAAAGCGATGGTTAAGGGATGGGTGTCTGTTTTATGTCACAATGAAAAGTATATCAAAGAAATAAGCTGATCATTCAGTTTGTTAAAAACCAATACATTTAATCATTCTCTGAAATGACTGATAGATACTCTTTCACACAGACACAGACATATATATATATATATATACATACATACATATATATATACTGTATTATATGTATGTATATATGTGTATGTATATATGTATATAGACATATATACCATACATAATCATAGACACACACACACACATATATATAGATATAGACATACTCAACTAAATATGTTGAATGCTATTTTATTTCATTTGTTCACTCACTCTTATACATAAAAAATGTATATTGTGGTGTGTGTGTGTATATATATATATATATATAAGAATTTTTTTGCATAATGAGATAAAAAACCAAGGCTGTGTAGATATTAGAACATTTATTATATATATATATATATATATATATATATATATATATATATAGATATATATATATATATATATACATATATATATATTTATACACACATGTATATATAGGTATATATAGATATATGTATATATATATATATATATATATATATATATGCATATATATGTATATATATATACACATATCTATACATATACAGACATATGCCATATATAAATACATATTCACATACACACATATACACACATACACTTATGAATGTATATATACTCAACTAAATGTGTTGAATGTTATTTCATTTCATTTGTGCACTCACTCTTATATATAAAAATGTGTATATTGTTGGTAATGTGTATATATATATTATATATGTATGTATGTATGTATGTATGAATGTATATACACACGATACATAAACATTACCCATGACCAATTAAAACTGAAAGAACCCTGTGATATAGGTACATGTGTGTGTATGGTTCCTGGTTCAGTCCCACTATGTGGCACCTGAGGCAAGTGTCTTCTACTATAGCCTCAGGCTGACCAAAGCTTTATGAGTGGATTTGGTAGACGGAAAGTGAAATATGCCATCGTATATATATCATCATCATCATTATCATCGTTTAACGTCCACTTTCCATGCTAGCATGGGTTGGACATATATGTATATATTGATAGAAATGGTAAGACAACAAAACAATGAAAGAGACCTAGATATAATGTGAATGGAGGAATTTATTTGTAAATATATGTCCGTTGCCAGCCTCGGCTGGCCCCCGTGCCAGTGACACGTAAAAGCACCGTCCGCTCGTGGCCGTTTGCCAGCTCTGTCTGGCAACCGTGTCGGTGGCACGTAAAAGCACCATCCGTTCGCGTCCGTTGCCAGCCTCGGCTGGCCCCCGTGCCGGTGACACGTAAAAGCACCGTCCGCTCGTGGCCGTTTGCCAGCTCTGTCTGGCAACCGTGTCGGTGGCACGTAAAAACACCATCCGTTCGCGTCTGTTGCCAGCCTCGGCGGCCCCCGTGCCGGTGACACATAAAGCACCGTCCGTTCGGGGCCGGTTGCCAGCTCTGTCTGGCCCCGTGTCGGTGGCACGTAAAAGCACCATCCGTTCGTGTCCGTTGCCAGCATCACCTGGCCCCGTGCCGGTGACACGTAAAAGCACCATCCGTTCATGGCCGTTCGCCAGCTCTGTCTGGCACCTGTGCAGGTGGCACGTAAAAAACACCCACTACACTCGCGGAGTGGTTGGCGTTAGGAAGGGCATCCAGCCGTAGAAACACTGCCAGATCTGACTGGGCCTGACGAAGCCTTCCAGCTTCACAGACCCCAGTTGACCCGTCCAACCCATGCTAGCATGGAAAACGGACGCTAAACGATGATGATGATGATGATGATGATGTGACAATTATTCGATAGCCATGATAAAATTCCAAGTTTCAGATTTTGGGGGCGGAAACCCATGTTGCCATCTCTTCAGTTATACAGCCATTGAAAAATTGCTATGAAAATGACTGTTAAACAAAGCAAAATTACTGTGTGATTGACCGTTATTAAGACAAAAGAGCTATTAGAATGACTGCTAAGTGAGAAGAGGGAGTAAAGGTAAGGGAGTAAAAATGTTCATTGTATTCACATAAGCGTGCATGTCCATACCTACACATGTGCGCCCGCACACCCACGTACATGCACCTATAAGTATATACTCATCCACCCTCACTTGAAACACACACATGCTCACCCACACATTTGCCAAAAAATATATACATACCCACATACACGCCCACGCACACACACACACAAAAGGTTCATGCACACGTCTATATACACACATGCACAAGAAAAAAACAGGGCTAAAGGCAAAATACAGAAAAATGTGTAAAGAAGTTTAAAAAACAAGCAATAAGAATAAAACACGTCTATATACGCGCATATACCCGTATGCATGCATACACGTCTATATACGCGCATACCTGCATGCATCTAAATGCACACAGGGAAAATGCAGGGTGGAAGGTAGAATACAGAAAAAATATGCGTAAAAAATATGAGCAATAAACCTATATTACATATGTATATATATATATATATATATATATATATATATGGCAGTGCCCCAGCATGGCCACAGCTTGTGAGCTGAAACTAGACAAAAATTAGAAAAATAAAAAAATAAATATATATATATATGTTGTGTGTCTATGTTTATCCCCACCACCATCGCTTGACAACCGATGTTGGTGTGTTTACATCCCTGTAACTTAGCAGTTCAGTAAGAAGAGACCAATAGAATAAATACTAGGCGTAGAAAGAATAAGTTATGGGGTCGATTTGTCCGACTAAAGGCAGTGCTCTAGCATGGCTGCAGTTAAAACAAGTAAAAGAATAAAAGAATATATATATATATATATACACATACATAGATATGTATACATATATACACATATATGCACATATATAAATATACACACATATGCATATGCATACACATACATATGTATATATAAGTGTGTGTATTTATGTACATCAATACAGACATAGCTGAGAGGTTAAGAAATTTTCTTCACCACCATAAGGTCACATGTTCAATCCTATATCATGGCAACTTGCACAAATGGTTCCATACCCTTAGATTGATCCAAACCTTTTGCTTCAATTTAAATTTGCAATGCATGAACTATATTTTCACAGAATAAATCAAAATTCAACACACATCTTTACTGGACTGCTTTGAAAAAATATATATACACATCACAAGTCACAACTAATAACATAACAAATCAAAAATGAACTTGGAAAAGCAGCCAGATCAAAATGTTAGTAAAGAATACTACTGTGCCACATGTAGCTCAAACTGACCAGGTGAACTCACATCATATTTCAGCTCTGATCGAATTGCTGTTTCTTCCTGAGCAGGATCATTTAGGATCAAAATATCAAGTAAGAAAATTATAAATTTCATTTAGCTTTTAGAGGTTTGTATGGTTCATAACTTATTTTATTTTTATATTTATAAATACACAGAGACAATATGCAAATTCACACACACACACACACACACACACACACACAGAAGACAGACCTACACGAACCAATGTAGTGCAAACTTAGTGGTAATTCATCTTGTAACACATTTAGCGACAGAATATATAACAGTTGCTGCCAAGACAAGTTGTGAGTATATAAATTCTCCAGATAAGCACAAAACAACTAAACAATATTTCTACATATCACCAACAAATAATAATTGCCTTAGAAAGATAATGAAGAATAACTTCTCTTGGTAATGAAATTGAGATGTTTATATAAATACCAGAAGCTATATATATGTTAGAATAAACATGAACGTAAGAAGTAAAATCGTCATTTATCTAAGAGAGTTATTTAATCACTATATACACAGTTCCTTTGTCTGGTAATTAGGACAACAAGTGTTTCCTATTATTGCACTGAGCCAACCAAAACTTTGTGAGGGGATTTGAAAAGGTAGAAACTGAATGAAGCCTGTCGTTTACATGAATACAAATATTTATATATATATATATATATATATATATATAAATGCATGTATGTGTGCGTGTGTATCTGTATGAATTTGTATGGATGGGTGTGTGTGTGTGTATTGACATCTTGTTTTGATTATGTGCTATAATTGTAAATAAGCCATCGTCATCATCATCATTATCACCATCATCATCGTCATCGTCATCATCATTATCACACAAGTGATGTATAATGATGATAATGATGCATATTTACAACTATACATATTTACACAGATACACACCACTACCTCCTCATCCACCTCCACTATCACCACCCTTCTCCTCTTCCTTCTTCTCCCCTCCTCCATCTCCTCCTCCCCATCCACCTCCTTTTCCAGCCATATCTGGCCATGGGGGAAATATTACCTTGCTAGGAAACAGGTGAGTGTTAGCAACAGACAGGGCATCCAGCTGTAGAATATCTGTCTTAACAAATTCCATGTGACCCCTAGCGAGTATGGAAAAGTAGATGATGATGATGACGATGGGAAGGAGGAGGAGGAGGAGGAGGAAAACAGGAGGAGGAATAGAAGGAAGAGGACGAAAAGGAGGAGGAGGTGGAGGTAGAGGAGGAGGAGGAGGAGGAAGAACATGAGGAGGGGGAGGAGGAGGAGGAGGGGAGGAGGAGGGGAGGAGGAGGAGGAGGAGGAGGAGGAATAACAGGTGGAGGCGGAGGAGGAGGAAGAACAGGAGGAGGGGGAGGAGGAGGAGGAGGTGGTGGTGGTCAACTCAAGGCTATGGCCTACAATACACTTGACCAATGTGCCAAACAGTGGCACTGAAACTGTAACTACATGGTCAAGAGGAGGCCTGCTGAACCTCACAGACAACTCTGCTCAATGAAAATAACTCTGACCGAATGGGTTAACACAGACTCACTTTTTGACATATGTTTGCTTTAGGCTGATTCTGAAAGTTTGTTTATTGATTCTATAAATACTAGGTTCTTGTCACTGAGATTAAACTCGTGAATAATAGCATGGTAATTCAGAGAAGTTATCAAAATTCCTGTCAGATGATTGAAATTTGAAGAAATGTATCATAAGACAACCATATAATGATGATTTCCAAAATAGATTTTCTAAGAAAATATTTAGACATTTATGAAGTTTAACTCTGCATTCTACTAAAATAAATGATTTCTTTTCAATGTACAGTTGACTAGTTATTGTTGCTGTTCAACCCTGGGTCAGTTCTCACAGAACAAATGAAGCTATTTTAAAAAAGATTTCATTGCTCTGACCATGCCAATGTTTTGCTCTGGAATGGTATACCCTAGACCAGCATTTCTCAGTTAGGGTTCCCCGGAGCCCTAGGCTTCTGCAAAAGGTTCCTAGGGGCTCTGTGAAAAAGAGCAAGATAAGATAATCCTAATTTCATGATCGTAATATTACTATACAAGCACAACATATTATTGGTTATTGTAATATTGTAATATAGACATCATCCTATCTAACCTACTATGTTATCAAAAAATATATCTACCATCTCGTTCCTTTGCACAGGAATTAGAGTAAATATTATGTTGATAAGTATTCTTCCTTTGTTAATTTGGTTTACTAGATTCATTTAGTACTTTTATTCAATAAATTTATAATGTATATAGAGGTTTTTATTTATAATTACCATTAAAATACGTTTGACATAAAAATGGTAATTTATAGTTGTATAGATAGGGGTAAATCTCATACTAAATTATTAATTCCCGTAATGTTTATATAGATAGGTAGTGGAATTTTGATGTGTTTATAATATAGCCATTAAGGGTTTCTTTATGTTTGGCATTTTCTAGATATATCAATATTGTATTTTTAGGTGTTTAATTTTAATAATCTTTATTAATATGTTTATTAAAAAATTTTTTAATCTTTTAATTTTTAATTTTTTAAAATATATTTGTAAGTTTTTATTATATATTATTTATATTCTTATTTTTCTATTTAATCTGTATTAGAATATTTAGTTTTACCTTTGATCCATTAATGACAATAACAATAAGATAAATGGCCTGAGGATGCACTGATAGATTTATGTAATAGGTGTATCCTGGAAAAACACACCACTAGCGCAGAAACATGTGTAGTGTTAATTAAAAATATCTTCTTTCCCCACAGACTAATAACATATATATTTTTTTTTTCAGATATTTTATAAATAAGTTTTTTAAACAATTTTATTGTACTTTGAAGTAGGTTTTAGAATGTTTATATTATTTTATTATTATATAGGATATAACTTTCTATGTGTATTCCAGACAAGAATGTTGTCCTGAAATAGGAGTTGCAGTTCTATTGGTAAGATCCCAAATTTGTAATAATATTATAAATGATACTGTTTACATTGCATTAGTAAAGTGTAAAATAGTAAATGTCCTGATAACCTGGAATACTTATTATTCCCTAAGTTTTTTGAAAAATATTTATATATTATTATATATTATATTCATATAGGTGCAGGAGTGGCTGTGTGGTAAGTAGCTTGCTTACCAACCACATGGTTCCAGGTTCAGTCCCACTGCATGGCACCTTGGGCAAGTGTCTTCTACTATAGCCTCGGGCCAACTAAAGCCTTATGAGTGGATTTGGTAGACAGAAACCGAAAGAAGCCCGTCGTATATATATATGTGTGTGTGTTTGTGTGTCTGTGTTTGTCCCCCAACATCGCTTGATGCTGGTCCCTGTAACTTACAAAGAATAAGTCCTGGGATCGATTTGCTCAACTAAAGGCAGTGCTCCAGCATGACCGCAGTCAAAATGACTGCAACAAGTAAAAGAGCAAAGAATATATCTATATATATATATTATACTATTCTTAAATAATGTTGTTGACAATGACTTCATCCAGTGATGGCTTAGATGGCTGATACTTCGAACTCACTGTCAACAACATTTTTGTTTGAGAAAAATAAATTTGTATTCTGAGTAACACATCAGATTTAAGTAAAATTATTTTCCTTATAACTGAACATAAAAACAAACAATGTATATACATATGTATGTATTTATGCATGCATGCATGCATGCATGCATGTATGTATGTATGTATGTATGTATGTATGTATGTATGTATGTATGTATGTATGTATGTATGTATGTATGCATGCATGCATGCATGCATGCATGCATGTATGTATGTATGTATGTATGTATGTATGTGTGTGAGTATGTATGCATGCATGCATGCATGCATGTATGTATGCAAACATGCATGTATGTATGTCATTATTCAGTTTTATTTCAAAATTTCTTGCCAATAGAGAAAGAGCTGGTTTCTAACTTAGATCCAATGCTACTTCATTGGAATTTCAATATCAGCAACAGAGTGTTTTTGTATGAATGTATGTATACACACAGATTTGCATGCTTTGTTTTATGTATGTCTTCTCATGCATATACTTGAATATCTAGATATGCTCATATATACTTAAATAGTAGACTTCTGAAGAGTTTTATAGATATTTACAGTTCCAGTGATGGATTGGATCTGTAGTCTTTGAATCAGCTTTCTCCTTTCTAGTTTTATGTATGTATGTATGTATGTATGTATGTATGTATGTATGTATGTATGTATGTATGTATGTATGTATGTATGTATTTATGTAATCCTATAAAGATGAAGAAGACGTTTGAAGAAAGGTGTATATACAAGGGGTTGTTGTTTACTTTCATTAAAAAATCTCACTACAAACAGTTAAGTGAGAGAACATATGGACTGCGAGCTTAGGAAAGTTTCCCCCTTTTTTTGTTAAGGATTTTGTAGGGAAATCAAGTTTATAAATGACTCTTATTAAATAAATAGCCCCCCCCCAAAAAAAAATTACAAAATCTGTTTCCTTATGTACAAATAAAATAAATGTAACTGATTTTGAGTAATATGTTTTTTAATTTTTTTTTATGTTTATGTAATGAATAGAATATAAGCTGCAGCTATAACATTTCCAACTAACACATCTCTGTTGTTGCTATTTGTAAAGGCAGGTGTTTAAAGATGAAGACAGTTACATTCCATGACACCCCCCCCCCCCCCACAAAAAAATAATTAAATAATATAAATTATGAAAAACAAGAAATGTTTGTTTTTAAAAATATGTCTTGCGTCTGAAAAGATGACATATAATTTAATATTAACCAGCTAACAGTATGTTGACTATATATAAATACATACACATATATATATATGCTTATGTATGTATGTATATATATATATATGTGTATATATATATATATATATACATACATACATATATATATATATATATATATATATATATATACATACATACATACACACATATACATACATAAGCACACACACTCACCACACAGACACACACACACACAGATATATCAACAATTTTTATCTGACATCTGTTTTCCATGCTGGCATGGGTTGGACAGTTTGACAGGAGCTGGCAAACCAGATGAGTGTACCAAGCTTTACTGTCTGTTTTCAGCATGATTTTTTTTTTTACAGCTGGATGCCCTACTTAACACCTGTAATTTTGTTTGATTTATATCTAACACAAGTACACCTAAAACTGTTTTTTTTTTTTTGCTTTGTTGACAGTGCAGATCTTGAAACATAGAATAGAATTAATAAAACATGGTTAAATGAGAAAAAAAAAAAAAACAATTTAAAGAAATAAAGAAACAAAGTAAAAGAAGTCTGAAAATCAAAAATGGAATGTGTCAGAAGGAAAAGAAAATATTTCTTTCATCTTCCCACCTTGGTTTCAAACCCTACAGAGTGAAAATATGTTGACGTTGTAAGCTTTTATTTTGCTTGTTTGTTTGTTTGTTTGTCTGATTATTTTGTTTAATTTCTATTTAATTCCATAAAAGGAAACGGTGTTCTTTGATTCAACTGCCACCAGTACAACCATCTTTGGCATCATCACTGCCTTTCTTGCCATCAGTGTCCAGGTCAGCGCCCTCACCACTGCGGTTGCCATCTCAGTTTCTGGTGGTGACAGTGACAGCAACAGTAGCTGTAGCAGCAGTAATAGCAGTAGTAGCAGCAGCAGTGGTAGGGACAGTAGTATAGGCGATGGTTGTAAAGGTGGTAGTGTTTTTTACAGCATCACTATCATCATAAATACCTAATGCTACCACTAATGTGACAACCCCCACCACCACCACCACCACCACCACCACCATTACCACCGCTGCTACCATCACCACCACTACTGCCACTGCTACCACCACTCCAGAGCCGCCACTGCCGCCACCACCATCACCACAATCACATCACAGCCACTACCACTATCATAACCAACTGCCGCCACAAACACCTCTACCACAAGTACCATCACTGCAACAATAACCACCACTACCACCACTACTATTACAACCATCTCCACTACCCTCATCACAACCACCATCACCATCAGCATCATAACTGTTGCCATGACCATTTCCTTAACAAGCACAAAAGCTATCACCATTGCACCAGCAATGCCATCACCATTCTGATCACAACCACCATCACAATTGAAACCACTAATACAACCATCACCATCACCACCATCCTAACTCCTGTCATAACCAGAACTTCACCAGGAATAGAAATCACCACCACACTCCACCACTACCACTTCCATCACCACAACTAACACCACCACAATTACTATCAGTGTCACAGCTACAACCACCACCACAACTATCACTACCACCATCACAACTACCACCACCATCACAACCACCACCACCACCACCACCGCCACAACTACCACTACCACAATTACCACCACCACAACTATCACCACCACAGCAACTACGACCACCACCACCACAACTACCACAACCACAACTGCCACCACCACACAACTACCACAACCACAACTGCCACCACCACAACAACTACAATTACCACCACCACAACTGCTACCACCTCAACCATTATAACTACCACCACTACTTCCATCACCATAACTACCACCACCGCCACAACTACCACTACCACAATTACCACCACCACAACTATCACTACCACCATCACAACTACCACCACCATCACAACCACCACCACCACAACTACCACAACCACAACTGCCACCACCACCACAACTACCACAACCACAACTGCCACCACCACCACAACTACCACAACCACAACTGCCATCACTATGACAACAACCATCCTAATTAGAAAACCAAGCCAGAATCCTTTTTAAAAAAAGTCAATTTCAGGTGATTCCACTTTTCAACTAGAAAATATTTACTTCCAGTTGAGATTTTTCACAAAGCTAACTGAAATTCTGTCATAGGAAATATATCTCTTTACTCTTTTACTTGTTTCAGTCATTTAACTGTGGCCATGCTGGAGCACCGCCTTTAGTTGAGCAAATCGACCCCGGGACTTATTCTTTTTTGTAAGCCCAGTACTTATTCTATCGGTCTCTTTTGCTGAACCCCTAAGTGACGGGGACGTAAACACACCAGCATCGGTTGTCAAGCAATGCTAGGGGGGACAAACACAGACACACAAACATATACACACACATACATATATATATACATATATATGACAGGCTTCTTTCAGTTTCTGTCTACCAAATCCACTCACAAGGCATTGGTCGGCCCGGGGCTATAGCAGAAGACACTTGCCCAAGGTGCCATGCAGTGGGACTGAACCCGGAACCATGTGGTTGGTTAGTAAGCTACTTACCACACAGCCACTCCTGCACCTATTGGAACAATAATGACAATAAGCATGTTGTTATTAACAGCAACAACTACAACAACAACAACAACAGCAACACGATTCCCAGACCGGGCATTGTGAGTGTTTATTGAGCAAAAACACCTAAGCTCCATGAGGGTCCGGCGAGGGGTAGTGGTGAATCCCGCTATATTATTTCACCACTTTCTTCTTACTTCTGCCACAAAGTAGAGGAACCATGGTGTAAACCACTATGATGTGGTAAACGTTCAGACCCTAGTCTAGATTGCGAATCCTCTGTACCCCAGGATGGTTCAGCTTTCCACCCGTTAAAAGCCATGATTTACGGAATGAGGATAACAATGTAGCTTTCGTACCCATGCAATCGCCAGTCAATTGCATGTGGTGGGTAGATCTTCAAGTTGCCACACGCATTCTTAGTAGCTTAGAGTAGGCTCGAATTAGAGATTATTCTTTGTGGCTAATGGTGTGAGTCCTGATTAGAAGAAGAAGACAACAGCACCAACACTGACCATGACAATAACTAAGACTACCAAAATGACAGCGGCAGAAACAATGATAGTAATAATAACAAGAGGCAGCGAGCAGGTGGAAACATTAGCACACTGGGTAAAATGCTTAGCAGTATTTCATCTGTCTTTATGTTCTGAGTTCAAATTCTGTCAAGGTCAACTTTGTCTTTCATCCTTTCGGGGTCGATAAATTAAGTACCAGTTGCATATTGAGGTCAATGTAATTGACTGGCCCATCCCCCAAATTTTCGGACCTTGTGCCTAGAGTAGAAAAGGATACTAATAATAACAATGATGATGACTATGAATATGGCTAGGGTGCTATCATAACCATCAGGTGGTCCTCATCTATGCCACCGGAATCATCATGACTTCTGCCATCACTACTACAACCATCACTATCACCACCACCACCACCAACAACAACAACACCATCACAACCAACAACAACACACCACAACCAACAACAACAACACCACTACCAACAATTACAACAACAATAACAGCTACTGTCGCCACCACCCTTACCACCACCACTTCCACCACCATCTCCATTCTCACTTTGCACTCATTCAGTTGTCAAACACTTTGGAGTTCACATCACCTGAGAACATCTGCAGCAGCCAGACTTCAGCTGCGACTACTACTACTACTACTAATGCTGCTGCTGCTGCTACATGCATTGGCATGATTTCACATCTATTTGATTGTAGCAATTTTCCTTACCATTCGCTTTTCATAACTTACTCATACAAACTCCTCCAGGTAGCATCGTCTTAAGGCCTGACCACACTAGGCAGTTGCCCGAAGCCTCGTGAGTCTAGGGACCTAATTCTAATCTGTGTATGCTTGTTCTCATAAATCTATACAATAGGGCGGTTCAGTGCATTGATTTGCCAGGGGGCTTTATAACACTGCTAAGACAACCCTGCCAACAGGATTTGTTAAACTCATCCAAGCTTGTTGTTAATACCTTGTCTGACCTGAACAAGGAGTTCTGTGATTAACAACATTCCAGCCATGACCAACTTAATTTATATTCAACAGTTTGTCTAAGATCATTGGATTTCAGCCTTTCAGGGTACAGCTGAACTCAGAATATAAAATGATGGTGGTGGTGGTGGTGGTGATTTCTTTTAGTTGCCACTGGGTATCCAATGAGGGGGACAATATAAAGACAAGTTAAAATTTAAGTCAGGGTCACATGAAAAATTGGTGAGGAGTTGAAAAGGGAAGAAATGAGAAGAGAGGATTGAGATAAAAAGTATGCGTGGTAAACAACATATGCGAACAGAAGTTTTTTTGCATCTCTCCTGATAGGAGAGAGCCTCGAACTGGGGCCTGTCAAGGAAACCCACTGATCCAAAATTACCTTTTCAACCAAGGGCATGAGCTCTCACACACCTGTTGCTCTCCAGTTTACGAGTACACCCTTAGAATGGTTATTTTCACTCTAACCACATTCATAGCAGTCACCCATCTTTTGACCATTTTACTGGAAAAAAAAAACATTTGCTTTTTAACTCTCACATTACTTGACCAAAGAGGAAGGCATCTGTCTACAATCCTTTCAGCTTCCTGCATTACACAACCTCTTTAGCTGTTTCTAATTCAAGCACAGCACCAACAGTTTTTGAGGAAAAGCACTGGTCAATATCGTTGACCCTAGTACTTGACAGGCACTTTGTTTTATCCCCCCCTCCTTTAAAGTTGACCTCAACAAGATTTGAACTTACAACATAGTCTCAGCTAAACATTGCAAAGCATTTTGCCCAATACTCTAATAATTCTGTCAATCCACTAATGATGATGATGATGATGATGATGGTGGTGGTGGTGATGATGATGACGATGATGATGATGATGATGTTGATGGTGATGATGATGATGATGAGGAGGAGGAGGAGGAGGAGGAGGAGGATAACAATAATGGTGATGATGATGATGATGATGATGATAATAAAAATAATAATAATAATAATAATAATAATAATAATAATAATAATAATAATAATAATAATATATAAATGGTTTCTTTTAATAACAACAACAACATAGAAATGATAAATATTATTATTCACTCCAGCACCAACACTAACACCAACACCAAAAATGGAGAGAAGAAGGAAAAAGAAAACCAAAGTCTTTCATCCACCAAAGATATTTCAGGTTGATTTAACTCAAGTTGCATTCAATGTGTTAATAGAATTCAAAGATAAAAGATAAAAATGGCTCCCAAAATCAACATTCTCTCTCTCTCTCTCTCTCTCTCTAACTTTCTCCTTCTCTTTCTCTCACTCTCTCTCTCTCTCTTTCGCTTTCTCTCCCTCTTTTTTTGGCTTTCTAAATTTGAGAGCAATATTTGCATGTGTACAAGAATTTTTTTTAAATTGATGTAAATATATATATATATATATATATATATATATATATATATATAGAACATAGAATTATAGTTACCAAATAAATATAATTATACCTACTAGCACCAGTTCTTTTACTACCAAAAAAGAACTTTTTTTCAACCCTCACCCCCAAAATAGAAAATGTAAAACTCAATAGTTATCAAAAAATGACACACAACCACTATTTTTATGATTTTTTTTTCTTTTACCAACCATTAAATACATCACCAATTTTGAAGTGCTCTATCAGCTGTGTGCCATTACGATTTTCAATATTATTTATATTCAAACAAAGTAAGATACATCATCTTTTTTTTTTAAATTCTAAAGTGAAATTTCAAATTATGAACAAAGAAATCATTCTTTGATGGCTCTAGTTGAAAAAATATTCAGCAATATGTTCAGAAAAATAAATTTACTTATTTATTTATTTGCTGTAAGGGAGTAAGCCAGGGAGAAACCTAAGTTAGGCATTGATTTTTTTATCATCTATTCTCCCAGCTACCTACATACTTACTTATACATAGATATATATATATCCATGTATTCCTTCCTACCTGTCTACAAGTTGACCAGCATAGAGTGCCAGCTAACTTTTAAAAATATATATATATATATACAGTCATGGTTCTGTGCTTAAAACAGGTTCACTTCACAGCTACATGGTTCTAGATTTGATACCACAAGACAATACTTCAGAGAAGTGTTGTCAAACCATAACCACATAACCATGTTTTGCACATATATACATACAAACATGTATGCATACATACATACATACATATATGTGCATGTGTGTTTGTGTTTGTATAATATATATATATATATATACACAGATACATAGACATAAATATATCTACAAATATATATATGTATGTATATATGTGTGTGTGTGTGTATATATATATATATAATATATATATATAAATACATACATATATATGTGTGTGTGTGTATACATACATATGCATATATATATATTTAAATATATATATATATGTATTTATATATGTGTGCATCTATCTATCTATCTATCTATATATCATCATCATCATCCTCATCATATATGTATATAAATATATATATATATATTTGTGTGTGTGTTTATATATATATATATATTACTATAGTATTGGCACCAAGCAGTGTTAAGGCATAAGCAAACTTTAGGTTAGTTCAAAATATGTCTGTGACATATTTCAATTTCTAAAGGCAAATTCACTGCAGTAACCGTGGAGAAAAAAATTCTTTCTTACCATGAGAATGAATTTTTTCTTACCATAAGAGAGATTTTTTTTTTCTCCATAGCAACTTCAGTAAATTTACCCTTAGAAGTTGAAATATGTCACAAACATATTTTAACTAACCTAAAGTTTGCATACATATATACACACATACATACATAGATACATACATACATACATACATACATACATACACACACACACACACACACACACACACACACACACACACACACACACACACACATATCAGTAATTGTTATTTTATGCCAGCATGGAAGGCAGATATTAAATGATGATGATGATGATGATGATGATGATGATTCTGTGAGGATGTAGCTAATGATTCTGTAAGGACATGGATGAAATAATAATCCATAAGTACATGGAGGAAAATCACACAAATAGCATGAGTATAATTGAAAGCAACAAGTAAACAAAGAAAGAACGTTACTCAGAGTTAGACACGACAAAAAACAGATGCCTGGGAAGCATAGAGATATACAGCAAAAAAAAAAAACACAACAAGCAAAGAATTATACAATGAAGCTGAAAATGCCAAAAGAAGAAACAGAATCTGGCATTTTTTATGATGTTCTTGATCAGAGCAAAGAAGAAACAATAGAAACAACAGATTTTTGTATCTTTGTCCTTTTCTCTGATTTTCCTTTTTGATAAAGAGCATCACTTGAAATGTCAGCTTCTTCTCTGCATCTTCCTTTGACATATTAATCATCATCATCATCATCACCATCACCATCACTGCCATCACTGCCACCACCATTATCTTTTTTTTTTATTGCCCACAAGGGGCTAAACATAGAGGGAACAAACAAGGACAGACAAAGGGATTTAGTCAATTACATCAGCCCCAATGCATAACTGGTACTTATTTAATTGACCCCAAAAAGATGAAGGGCAAAGTCGACCTTGGCAGAATTTGAAGTCAGAAAGTAGCAGCAGACAAAATACCACTAAGCATTTCACCTGATGTGCTAACGATTCTACCAGCTCACCGCCTTAAATGCCACCACCATTACCATCATCAGTATTATTTTCACATCCTTTTTTCATGCATGAATGAATTGGATGGAGTTTATCAAAGCAGATACTCTGCAGCCAGATTCCCATCTAGTTGCCAGCCGTCAGCTGTTTCCATGTAAGGTACTATGTTCCCATAGACAGACATGTTTTTGCAGAATATTGGAAATGAATGACACTGCTTGTATGACAGTGACATTCATTTACAACTATCATGCAATGTCAAGACAAGGAGAGACAAACATAGACACATACATATATATATGTGTATATATATATATATATAATATATATATATATACTAGCAGTATCGCCTGGCGTTGCTCGGGTTTGTTTCAACCCTTTAGAATTGGAATGTTTGAAAAGTAAAAATTTTGCATTATTTAGCTTGTTATTCTCTTTAAGTGAACATTTTTCTGGTTGAAATACACTGAAAAATGGCTACACAGCAGTAAAATAATCGTAAAAAAATAGGAATTTTTATAGAAAAAAAGCACCTTTTTGATGTAAATAATTTTTGGTCTTAACATGGTCTGATTTGCAATTTTTCTTCCACAGAAGGAAGAGCAAGCCTTCTTCTATCATACTCTCAATTTTGGTCAACTTGTGCTGCAGGGTCTCGGAAGAGATAGTGTTAGTTGAAGGCTACCAAACCTGCCATACACAGACAACTTCAGCTTTATATATAGAGAGAGATATACAAATCTGAATGTACCACTGGCATATTCAAACTGGCAATAACATTGCATTTACAGACATCACTGCCTGGTGCTTACAGCCTGTAATTTAATTAATGATGAGCCATTGATTTGCACTACCAGCTGACGTATGTTGACTAGAATAACGTAAGAGATTGTCTCTCTTATCAGTTCACAGTGTCACTGTTTGGTTTCTATGACTGAAGAGGAGATAACCACTTCAAAATGTTCGCATCTCAAAGTCTGGATAGGTGGCACTGCAGGCTGACTTAGGTGTATTTACACCATTTGTATATCGCAAGCAAACTTCTTATCACACAATCACACCTGCACCTGATTTCTGCCTTCTGTAATATTGAGGAATTAAAAGAATAACTATTTCTTTTGGTTTTCAAAATAAACATTAAAATTATAGTTTCTTATGTTCCTGTTAAGCAGAGGAGGATGACACAGAATTTACTTCAGACAGGATCAATAAACAAAATATTTAAGACGATACAATCAACAAAAATCCTTCTGCCCAGAACAATGTCTAAGATTGGTCACAGTCTATAGCAGTGATTCTAAATAGATTAAAGAATTCTATTTTATCTACTTTTATTTGTTTCAGTCATTTTAATGCAAACATACTGAAATACTGCTTTCAAGAAATTGCACCAAAAATATCGATTTCAAATTTTAGCACAACGCCAGCAGGTTCAAAGTTGAGAGTAAATCAACTATATTGACCCCAGGGCACAACTGGTACTTATTTCTATTAATGCTGGAAGGATGGAAAACAAAGTCAACCTCAGTGGAATTTGATCTTGGAACATGAAGACAAATGAAAAATCATCAAGAATTTTGCCTGGTGTATACAAATGACTCTACCGGCTCACTCCTTATTTTTTACCAAAGATATTGATCCCATCTTAAGGTATACTTCGATTTGGTACTTATTTTATTGATATCTATTTCTCAACTGGCTGAATTGAATTTTAATATAAAATGCATCATCTCAATAATCTATAGTAAATTAATAAATACAAAAAATATCTTTTGTCTGGTCACTAACACAACATTCTGCAAAGAAGATACATAATAAAATACATAACATTTTCTTTTATTCTTTTACTAGTTGAACTCATTTGATTGCAGCCATGCTGGAACACCACCTTAAATGAACCAACCCCAGGCCTTTTTTT
>NC_043005.1:58549307-58556807 GCF_006345805.1 Octopus sinensis | reverse complement strand
ATTAAAAAACATTATCTCTAAATAAACATGCAGAAAAATACAATTATGAGACATATTGGCACAGCTGTTTTGGCACTGCTTATTGAGAATCTTCGATTTGATGATGACTCATTTGATCATCATTATCATCATCATCATCATCATCATTATCAACCACAACAGCAACATTTAATGTCTGTTTTCCATACAGGTATGGGTTGGCTTGGCTTGGCTTGACAGGAACTGGCAGGGTCAGGGGCTGCACTAGATTCCATAGACTGTTTTGGCTTGGCTTCTATAGTTGGATGCCCTTCCTAATGCCAAACACTTTACCCAGTGTACTGGGTGCTTTTTATGTGGAACCATCACCAGTGCTTATTTACACGAGATATTTTAATGTTTAACTCACTCTCTCTCTCTCTCTCTCCCTCTCTTTCTCCTCTCTCTCGCCCCTCTTCCTCTCTCTTTCCCTTATATATATATATTTATTTTCCCTTTATTTTCTCTCCTTGTTTCTTTCTGTGTTCCTTTCTGTGGAAGAGCATAGGTTCAAAACGTTAAAGACTTTTTCACTTCCTGAGCATTAAACTAATACATCTGTTTGTTGGCTTTGTCTTTTGTCTTTTTGTGAATTCTCCCTATACATATATATATATATCTATTATATAAAATCCGTTCTGTCTGTCTGTCTGTGTGTCTTCTAGGATCTTGGGCATCCTCCATCCAATTGCGCTCAAATTTGATGTGTAGATACTGACGGTATCAGGGCATGTATAAGTCTTGAAAAAATTACAAAATTCGATTCCAGGTAAGAATGCGATCGATAAAGTCATTTTTATCCTGCTTTTCTTCCATCAACCTGTACATAAGGGCAACTTCTATTTTTTGTTGTTTTTGTACTGCTTAAAGGCACGTTTCTTTCCTGTCAAGCTTACTGTTTAAACCATGTTTGTGTTCTCCCAGTCAACAGCCTTATCATTACTGGTTCTTTAAACTCTTCGGTTGTATATTTGTGTGAATAAAATCGTATTTCTTCTTTTGCTGGTGTCTCAAATTTAGGTTAAAACAGTGTTTCTCAAAGGGGAGACCTATGGGACGGTCGGACAAGTTGTTTTAAGAAAATTTGGTTTAAATATTTGACAACTCAGCACTGTCCATTGGACAGGGGGCGTTTTGCTCATATATAATATATATATATATATATATATATACGAATAAAACGCCCCCCCCCTTTTTCAGTGCTGAGTTCTCAAACATTTAAACCAAATTTTTTCAACACTTTTCATTAAAAAATAATTAAGCATGCCTTTATTTCAATAAAATTTTTGGTTTTGTTAAACGAAGTTAAGGCAAAAAAAACTTCTTGAGAAACCAAATGGTCTTTCCTTCCTTCATGCCAAGTTTGAAGAAAATATCTCTTTTGCATCTTACTTTTTTGGTCTCTTAAATATACTGCCTTTTATAGCATTATTTGAAGCCAGCTGGGTTTTTTGCACAAGCTGCATGTGCATTTTTCTTGCGTATGAGTAGTATCGATCACAACAGCTGATGTACTTGCACGTACAAATGCACGTTCCCACGGCTTTATCAATCACATTCTCACCGGGAATCGATTTTTGTAATTTTTTCAAGACTTATACACACCCTGATACCGTCGATATCTACATATAAAATTTGAGTGCAATCGGATGGAGGATGCCCGAGATCCTAGAAGACACACACACAGACAGACAGAACAGATTTTATATTATATATATATGTATGTATATTTATGTATGTATGTATGTATGTAAATGTATATAGGATAAGAATTCAACAATTCTATGTTCTTTGACATGAATCATAGAATCATAGAATTCTTATTATAAAACAGAAATAGAGAAATGAAAAGAACATCTCACACATATTAAGCAACTGTATACCTGCTTTTGCCCAGACCTGTATACACACACACGCACACACACACACACCACACACACACACACACACGTGTGTATGTGTAATTATGTATGTATAGCAGTCCATAAAGTTTATTAAGATGATGGCTTTACGAGAATAGTTGCTTCAGTCCCCTGAGGATTTGTTCAAGAATCTCAAACTCTCAGATGAATTCTAAGAATATATATATACATGTATATATATATTATATTATACAGATACACGTACACACACACACACACGCACACACAGACACACACAGACACACACACTTACACATGCACATACAGATAGACTCTCAAACAATTCTCCAGGTAAATGAAACATGACCATTCTTGTAAAGCCAGCATCATAAAGATTTTATGAACTGAATACTTTGTCTTAAATTGTGATTCTTCAAAGTCTTTCATTTCTTTTGATAGGAATATACAACACTATATATATATACTAATTTATACATATTGCATATATAACAATCTCAGACATTGTGTCACCTACTTTTGATGACCACTATATGTATATAGTCAATGCAAAATAAAATGTTTTTTCCAGAAGACGCAACAGAAGTAAGCTTACAGAGGATTTGAACCCACGATCTGCAGGCATGTAATCCAATACTTTATCCAGTCAGCTATTCATTTATTTACGTATTCATTTAATTTTTGCTTCGGCTACCATCAATGGTGTAGCTAGAGTGTGTTCCACCCAGGGCAGTCCTTCAGTTTGCCGACCCTGGGCACCCGCAATAAATACATATTGCACAGTGACTCACTCTTAAAGTTTATATATAAATATATATATATATAAATATATAAAGTTAATCCAAACATGAAAACACAAAGAGAAAACACAACAACGCGAGGATGTGGAACACATATAGTATTATTGGACACTCAGGAAGGAAGGAAAGAAGGAGGGTTTAACGTTTCGAGTGGAGCTCTTCATGAGAAACATAGGAAAAGGAAAGATCCAGAGAAGGGAAGACGGAGGAAAAAAAAATCGCCAACGGTACACACGCTGTAATGCATTCCACCTGGGGCCTATCAATCTTGCCCTTGCACAGTGACTTACTCTTAAAGTTCATATTGTATGTATATATATTGATAAAAATGGTAAGACAACAAAAGAAAGAGACCTCAATATTATGTAAATAGAGGAATTTATCTGTAAATTTAATATGTGACAATTATTCAGTAGCCATGACAATTATCCGGCATCCGAAACTCAGAGTTTTATCATGGCTACTGAATAATTGTCACATATTACATTTACAGATATATATATATATATATTATATATATATATATATATATACAGTGGTGTAGCTAGAGTGTGTGGTGCCTGAAGTGGCCCTTCAGTTTGCCAGCCTTGGGCCCCAACAAGACATACGTATTGCCCAGTAACTGTATGAACTGTTGCATTTAACAGTGAGTGGTATCCATGTTCCAACATTAAAACCACTATTATTTGGTTTCAATACAGCTTATACAGGCTTCTAGCCTACAGCAGACCCCCATAAAAGTGTCACATAGGGCAGACTACCTCTTCTGTCCCCAACCCATAGCTATGCCAGTGGTTACAATGGCTTAATATAGCTTCACTGAAAGACGTAACATGAAGACAAACTTTTCTAGTACACATTTGAAAAGACAAACTTTTCTATTACACAATCGGAATTGAACCAAATTCAATGACTGGCACTCATGCCAGTGGAGCGCTAGCAGCTCCATCTGAGCGGGATCACTGCCAGAGCAGCTGTCTGGCATCCATGCCAGTGGGCACGTAAAAAGCACCATTTGAACATGATTGTTACCAGTGTCGCCTTACTGGCACTTGTGCTGGTGACATGTGAACAAAACATTCGAGCATGATCGTTGCCAGTGCCACTGGACTGACTCCTGTGCAGGTGGCACATAAAAAGTACCATTTCGAGTGTGGCCAGTACTGCCAGACTGGCCCTCATGCCGGTGGCACGTAAAAGCACCCACTACACTCTCGGAGTGGTTGGCATTGGGAAGGGCATCCAGCTGTAGAAACTCTGCCAGATAAGATTGGAGCCTGGTGCAGCCATCTGGTTCGCCAGTCCTCAGTCAAATCGGCCAACCCATGCTAGCATGGAAAGCGGACGTTAAATGACGATGATGATGATGATTGTAATGAAAGAATATTCACCAATTTTAAAACAATGGTCACCGGTAATATACCAAAGCCAGCTTTAATCAACCAATTTCCCTTTTCCTTCTCTTCTCCCTACTTAAGCCTCCCAATACAGATTAGCCTGTATTAGAAATCAATTTACTGCTGCAGTGAACTATAGATTCATAACTTTTAAATTGCTTCTGACTTTTGTCAAAGATAAATTCTTATTTTTTGGTTAAGGTAAGTTAGTGATTTATTGGCAGCAAGCTGCATCCATATTTTATTTATTTGTTTGTTTGTTTGTTTCCTCTTAATTTATTTTTGTTAATTTTTATTCTTTAATTTTTGTATTGTCTTTTTACTTTCTTTCTTTCTTCCTTTCATTCGTTTCTCTTGGCAAAGAAGAACATTTGAAGTTTATAATTCTTTTTGAAACCATTTCTCTAATTCTAAGCACACCACAAATGATGTAAGATTTGGCACTTGTTGAATTTCTTCCATTAGAGGTCAAAGAAAGTCTCCGAGAACTGTCTCGTAAAACTGTCTACGTCTCAGCTTTGATTTGCTTCTGTCTCTACACTTTATTTACCATTATTGCTGTAGTTGTTTTTTCTTCTTCTTCTTCTTCTTCTTCTTCTTCTTCTTCTTCTTCTTCTTCTTCTTCTTCTCCTCCTTCGTTTCCCTCTTCTTTTTCTTCTACTTCTTTTCCTTCTACTCCTCTTTCTTTTTCTTCTTTCCCCTTTTCCTCTTCCTCCTCCTCTTCCTCTTTCTTCTACTTCTTCTCCTGACCCTCCTCTATCCCTTCCTCTTCCTTCTTCTTTTTCTTCTTATTCTTATTCTTCGTATACCTCCTCATCCTCCTTATTCTCATCCTTCTTCATCCTACTTTTCTCCCCTCACTCTTTCCTCACACTCTCTGCCTATTTCTAGTCCTTCTTCCTCCATTTTCCTCCTCCTCCCTTCTTTATCTTCTTTCTTTTCTTCTTCCTTTTCTTCTTTTCTTTTCTTTTCTTCTTCCCTTTCTTTCACTTCTGCCTTTTCCTCCTCTTTCTCCATTTTATGCTTCTTCTCCTCCCCTCCTCCATCTCTTTCCTCCTCATCCTCCTCTTTTTCTTCTTTTTCTCTTCATCTTCTTATTCCACCTCATCTTCCTTCTTCTCTCCTCCCTTCCTCTTCCTCCTATTTCTAGTTCTTTCTCCTTCTCCTCTTTCATCGTCTTCCTTCGCCACTTCTTCCTCCTCTTCCTCCTCTTCCTCCTCCATCCACTGCTCTTCTTCTCTCCTCGCCCCTCTCCATCTTCTACATTCTGCCTTCAGTCTCCTGATTGGTGCTCATGTTATTTTCCAAGTGCTGCAGAAAGTTGATGTCATCTATCATCGTCTGTAGACATACACGCTGTAGGAAACTACAGGAAAGCAAAGGCCAGTATGAACCCACAGGCAACTTTACGGCTTTGAACAGGAAACGTTGAGTAACAACTGACCCAGGAGCAGTCAAGAAGATAAAACTTTGTGATAGGTAACTCTCCAATGTAGCAGTAAAGTACCCAATGTCCAAACCTTTAAATTTCACTAATTCCTTGACAGAAAAATTATTCTGAAAAAATCCACACTGCAGAAATACATCCCAATAATGCTCACTGCCACCAGAATTGCTGGCCTTGTACCCAAACTAGAAACAGTTTTTTGTTGGTGCATGTGTGTGCATGTATATGTGTGCATGCATGTGCACATGTATGTATTCATGTTTGTGTGCATGCATGTACATGCATTCATATATGTGCATGTGCACTTGTGTGTATGTGTGTACACATGCATGTGTGCATATTTGTGTGTGTACATGTACTTGTGTGTGCATGTGCATGTATGTACATGTGCACATATATACATGTACATACATGTGCATGTGCAGGTATGTGCATGTGCAGGTGTGTGTATGTGCAGGTGTGTGCATGTGCAGGTGTGTGCATGTGCAGGCATGTGCATATGGGGAGGTGTAGGTGCAGGTGTGTACATTTGCAGGTGTGTGCATTTGCAGGTGTGTGCATTTGCAGGTGTGTGCATGTGAGTGTGTGTGAGAGAGAGATGGAGAGAGAATGAGTGTGCATGTGTGAATATGCACGTGTGTGCATGTATGAATGTGTGTATGCATGTGTGTGCATGCATAGTGTGCACATTCACATGTGTGTGCGTGCATGCATGTGTGTGTGAAAGAGAGACAGACAGAAGGACAGACAGATGGACAGATAGAGACAGACACTGACAGACAAACAGACAGAGAGAAACAGAAATGGGTGAGGAGAATATAAGAAAACAGAAGGGAGAATTTGAAAGAGAAAAAGAGAATGAAGATATAGAAAGTTTGAGAGAAAGAAAAAGAGAGGAGGGGGAGTATAGGCAAACAGGAGGGAGAATTTGAAAAAGAAAGAGAAAACAGAAAGAGAGAGAGAGAGAGACAGAGAGAAAGAGAGAGAAGATGAGTGATATAGACACTGACCCAGTGATATATCAAACTTAGGAAGTTTTAGGAGGAAAAAAGCAACACCAAATTGATGTTCTGTTAGCAGTGATAAGAGATTTACTGTTAGTAATATCAATAAATTTATTATTCTTTTTTATTGCAGCCTTTCTTAGGCATACTGTTTGTTTATTTGCTGCACAGTTGCTTGGTTTATGGGTTTTCATAAAGCATATCTAGGGTAAGTGGGACTGCGAAATCATACCCCTTGCCAATCTATGAATACAAAATGAACTGGGTATAATGTTTGAGAGAGAAGAATGTGCTGGCACAGGTATGTGATTTTCATGGAAGATGCCAGTTAAGAGTTAAGTTGTCACTTCATCCAACCATCTATCCATCTCCACTATCGATGGGAGGGTCATTGAGGTCAGTTTCTCAGTCTCTGATTCCCATTGCATTCTGTCTGCTATCTTTCTCTCTCACTTCTCGTATTCAGTCTTCTATCATCTTTGTTTCCCATCTTTCAACTTCAGTTCTCCAACAATACCATTCATTCTGTTTCAATCCAATCATCTCACCAGTAATCATGATGTAGCTATCCCTCTCGCACCCCACATCCCTCTCTCTATCTATCTATCTATCTATCTATATGTCTGTCTATCTCTCTCTATCTATGTATCTATCTATCTATATATCTATCTATACGTCTGTCTATCTCTTTCTATCTATGTATCTATCTATCTATCTATATGCCTGTCTATCTCTCTCTATCTATCTATCTATATGTCTGTCTATCTATCTATCTATCTATCTATCTATCTATCTATCTATCTATCTATCTATCTATCTATCTATCTATCTACCTCTGTGCTACACTTTCTTCTGTAATCTTCTAGCTCTGTTTCTCTTTCATCACTTACTTTTCTAGTTGCCAGAGATAAGACAGTGCTCTGTTGTTAGTGAACAAATGAACTGAACAACGTA
>NC_043005.1:58494307-58544307 GCF_006345805.1 Octopus sinensis | reverse complement strand
AACAGACTCAAATGTGTGGAGGTACATAACCTCTCTATTGGGTTATTTAAATCTGACGAGATGCCTATACAGCAAAGTGCTTGACAGGTGTGGAACCAATGGTCACTCTGTGACTGGTCATAACAAACAACCTTCTAAATATATTACTGCTCTAATATTTTAGATTGTGCTTCTTTTTCAGATATATGAACTACTGACTTGATATATGTGCATTTGAGTCTGTGTGTGTATGTATGTATATATATATGTTGTGTATATATATATATATATGTGTGTGTGTGTGTGTGTATGTATATGTGTGTGTGTGTATATATATATATATATATATATATATAAATTTCAGGGTTCTATTATGGCCATCTCTTATGTGTTTAAATGTACACTGTTTATATATGTATGTGTGTATATATATATATGTATGTGTGTGTGTATATATATATATATATGTATGTGTGTGTGTATATATATATATATATATACACCAGTACACACATGCACTCATATGTACACACATGTGCACACATATGCACACCTACATGTAAACAAAGTTATGCATATAAATATGTACATATAAACATACAAAAATATATACATTGCACACCCACATTCTCTCTCACACACACACAAACAGATATACACACAATGGAGCAATACAGAAAAAGTGTTGTACCAAATGACCGGCATGGCAACAGCGACATCATCGTAAACTGCTACAATTGCAAAGGAAATGCTTTAGAGACAGAGAAAATTATACGGGCATCAAATTGTTGGTTCAAGTTACGAAGTTTCACGCACAGAGAGGATCACAGCACAATTGATCAGTAACAGAGTTGGTTCAGATGAAATGCATTTCAATTTCATGCCTAGCAGAATTTTCCAAGTACAAGACTCATTCATGTGGCAGTGATATACTAAGTGGTTCGTTTGGTTTGAGAATTCTCCATCAGTTACGAAAAGCCAGTTTGGAAGGACAATCGCAGTTAGAAGCTGAATGTTTGAAGTGGTTATCAATATTTATGGCATTTCCTTTCTCTGCGTCTTTTCACACGAATATTGTTGTTTTATGTCAATGGAGTAGACACTTCAGAATTCTTTCATCTTCCATATGCACTGCACCAACTGCCCGCATTACTTTCAAAAATACAAAATGTCAATGCCACTCAAATATACATATATATATATATTATATAATTGTCACTAATTGTGACTGACAGTGCAGGACAGCACCTATATTGCTAGAAATAAGAGTTAAAAGCCCATAGAACCACAAAAAAGCATACATCTGTGCACTGACAGTCACAATTAGTAACAAGTGAATTTTTCCTTTTTGGTTTTATATTGCATATTGCTACCATCGTTATTTTATTTATCTATCTATCTATATATATATATATAGAGAGAGAGAGATAAATAGATAGATAGAGATAGATAGATAGATAGATAGATAGATAGATGGATGGATGGATGGATGGATGGATGGATGGATGGATGGATGGATGGATGGACGGACGGACGGACGGACTGATGGACAAACAGACAGACAGACAGATAGATAGATAAATAGATAGATATAGAGATATAGATATAGATATAAAATTTTTTTATTTCTTTATTGCCCACAAGGTGCTAAACATAGAGGGGACAAACAAGGACAGACAAAGGGATTAAGTCGAATACATCGACCCCAGTGTGTAACTGGTACTTCATTTATTGGCATACATGTACATATACATGCATAGTGTGTGTGTGTGTGTGTGTGTGTGCGTGTGTGTGTGTGTGCTTGAGAAGGCCTGTCAAGCCAAGTAAAATCATAGTTATAGCCAATGCCAGTGTAGTGTAACTGGCACCCATGCCTTTGGTATGTAAAAAGCAGCCTTCAAACATTGGGTTTTATATCGGCAATTACAAGTGATCAAGACCCTTGGCGTTATACGATGCTTGAGAAGACCTGTTGAGCCAAGAGAGTTTGTAGCCATGGCCAATGCTGATATTATGTAACTGTCACCTGTACCAGTGACATATAAAAAGCACCCAATACACTCTTGGAGTGGTTGGTATTATGAATGTTCAAGTACCACTTCAATCCTCCACATGGATATGTATATATATATACATATACTCTTTTACTCTTTCACTTGTTTCTGTCATTTGACTGTGGCCATGCTGGAGCACCGCCTTTAGTCGAGCAAATCGACCCAGGGACTTATTCTTTGTAAGCCCAGTACTTATTCTATCGGTCTCTTTTGCCGAACCGCTAAGTGACGGGAACATAAACACACCAGCATCGGTTGTCAAGCAATGCTAGAGGGACAAACACAGACACACAAACATATACACACACATACACATATATATATATATATATATATATACATATATACGACAGGCTTCTTTCAGTTTCCGTCTACCAAATCCACTCACAAGGCTTTGGTCAACCCGAGGCTATAGCAGAAGACACTTGCCCAAGATGCCACGCAGTGGGACTGAACCCGGAACCATGTGGTTGGTGAGAAAGCTACTTACCACACAGCCACTCCTGCACCTATATATATATATATATATATATATAATATATATATATATATATAATAGTGTGTACTGCATTCACCTTCACTCTCTACACAAACTTCTTTGGCAAAAACGATTTTATTCATACAAATATGCAACCAAAGAGTCTAAAGTACCAGTAATGATAAGGCTGTTGACTGGGAGAACACAAACATGCTTGAAACAGTAAGCTTGGCAGGAAAGAAACATGCCTTTAAGCAGTACAAAAATAACAAAAAATGGAAGGTGCAGTTATGTACAGGTTGACGGAAGAAAAGCAGGACAAAAACAGCTTTATCAATCACATTCTCACCTGGAATCAATTTTTGTACTTTTTTCAAGACTTATACACGCCCTGATACCGTCGGTATCTACATATCAAATTTGAGTGCAATCAGATGGAGGATGCCCAAGATCCTAGAAGACACGCACACAATCAGACAGAACGGATTTTATATAATAGATAATGGTTTCATATTCTTTTATAATTAAGATCTAAGCTCTTAATACATGAATGCAAAAGAGATTGTTCTATACCTGTAAACCAACTTATGGACTACCCTGTATGCATACAAACACAGAGATATGCACGCACACACCACACACACACACACACACACACACAAAGCAGATGTATAAAAGCATACAATGCATGCACATGCCCTAATTCACCTCCAAGTCATTCCTTGGCTGGCCCGAGGCTATTATAGAAGACACTTGCTTAAAGCACTTCTCACTGGGAGTGAAACCAGACCTACGTGCTTGCAAAGCAAACTTTTTAACAAAATACCTGGGTGTGTAACACATATAGACATACATATAGATGCATACATGCACGCAAATGTATATACATAAACATATATAATATATATATTATGTATACATACAAGCACACACACACACACACACATATATAAACATATATATTATGTAAATGTGTGTACGTGTGTCTGTATGTGTGTGTGTGAAAAATATGCACATCTATACATATATATGGATATACATACATATATACATACATACGTACATACATATATATATATATATATATAATTTACAAAATAAGGGCAACAGAAACATTCTAATGCCAAATATGCCGAAAAAAAGACAAAATTGTCAATAACCATTATAATTTATGCGTCTCGAAACAAACCAATAGAAATTTCTAAAAAATCTGTTATTACCGTATTGGTCCCAATTTCGGGGTTAATTCATAAAAATTTTCCCCTCTTCAGCGATAAATACGTGAGATATAAGTGAAATACTTACTCATACCCATGGAAAAAGCAAGCACTAAGTCCTGAGCAGACCTAAGTACCCCAAATATATCCTAAATAGAAAATCTTCAGCACATCTTGAGACATGTGTGATTCGAACTAGAAACATTCACAGTGAGAGAATAGTGTTCAAATATATATATATATATTATATATATATATAAGTTAGGATATTATAACACTTATATATACATATGCATACATAAACTAATCATACACTTAATATTCTAATGTGACCAAAGCTTTGTGATTGAATTCGGTAGGCAGAAGTTACTGCCATGTGTGTATATGTGCATGTAGGTGCTCAGTGCCTCTCTGAAAGAGAGAGAGGGATATATACACACACCCCACACACCACCACATATATGTCTAATATACACACACATATGTATATATATATATATATATATCATATGTATATATATATATATATTATATATATATATATGTATTATATATATATATATAATATATTAATATATTTATATATATATAAACATATATATGTATATATATATAATATATATATATATAATATATGTACATATATGCATTCTTTTTTCAGTTATTTATTTCAGTCATTTGATTATGACCATGCTGGAGCATTGCCTTTACTCAAAACAAATCAACCCCAGGACATATTCTGTGTAAGCCTAGTACTTATGCATTCAGTCACTTTTGCTGAACCGCTAAGTTACGGGGGATGTAAAAACACCAATATTGCTTGTCAAATGACGGTGGTTGGTGGTGGTAGGACAAACACAGACACACAAACATATGCATATATATATATATATAATTATATATATAATTTCTATATTTGTGAATTAAGGATATTTTCCTACTCTCCTTAACTGTATCAGCACAATTACTCCATCCCTCAAGGACAACTAAACCCCATAGGACAATTCCTTCCAACAACAACTTCCCCCAAGGACAATTACTCCCTGTCTAATATATTAAGAAATTTTAAATCAGCATCTGTTATCCTCATGAGTAATTATGGGTAATTGTTCTTGGGATGGAGTTATTGTCCACTGGGCGGGGGGGGGGGGGGGGTAGTGTCGTAGGCTCCTTCTTGACATGAAACCAACAGTACCCTTAATTCAGAAATAAAGAAATTATATATCCACCAATGCAGTGTTGAGCACTCATTTCATTGTTCTACATTTATATGTATATATATATATATATATCATCATCATCATCATCATCATCGTTTAACGTCCGCTTTCCATGCTAGCATGGGTTGGACGGTTCAACTGGGGTCTGGGAAGCCAGAAGGATGCATCAATCCCAGTCTGATCTGGCAATGTTTCTACAGCTGGATGCCCTTCCTAATGCCAACCACTCTGTGAGTGTAGTGGGTGCTTTTTACGTGTCACCAGCACAGGTGCCAGACGAGGCTGGCGAACGGCCACGCTCGGATGGTGCTTTTTACGTGCCACCGGCACGGAGGCCAGGCGAGGCTGGCAACAGCCATATATATATACATACACACACACACACGCAAATATATACATAGATGATATATATACATATATTCACAGATATACCACCCTGGAAATTGTAGCTGTGATACCCGTGCTGGTAGCACGTAAAAATCACCATCCAAACGTGGCCAATTGCCAGCGCCGCCAACCCATGGCATGTAAAAAGCACCCACTACACTCACGGAGTGGTTGGCGTTAGGAAGGGCATCAAGCTGTAGAAATACTGCCAGATCAGACTGGAGCCTGGAGCAGCCACCTGGCTTCCCAGACCCCAGTGGAACCGTCCAACCCATGCTAGCATGGAAAACGGACGTTAAATGATGATGATGATGACGTATTCTTACAGAAACATAGGAACATACACACACATATACATCTAGATAGGTTAGATAGATATACATATATATATATATATATATATATATATATATATATATATATATATATATATTCACGCATACACAAATATGCACATTCATATGCACATCTTTTATTTTTGCATTTATGCTATTTATTTTGTCTGTTTTTACTGTCACCACCCATCCACCCCAATGCTCCACCCCCACCAACTAAAAAAAAAAAAGGAAAAAGTAAAAATGTGTAATCAGGAACTTGCTAAGAAGATAATTTAATTTACTAAACCCCATATGATCCACACAGTGAGTCGGCTTATATGACAGCCTGGCTGGTAGGTAGATATCTACCTTTATACATGTAAATATGTACACATGTGCATGCCATCATTGATTACTTTCGGAGATAATATCATTCCGGTGCCAACCACTGACAATTGTTATCTGTGAAACGGATACCAATAATAAGTAAAGTAACAAACAAGACAAAACAAAACAAAACAAAAAGAAAAACAGACAAACAAACAAACAAATAAAAAATGATAAACAAACGATTTTCGCTTCCCACTGAGACATATATCAATTTCTCGTTATTATCAACATCATCATCATCATCAACGCCACCACCACCACCGCTGCTGCTGCTGCTGCCACCATCACAATCACCCCACCACTATTGCAGCCACCACTGCCATGATGATGATAATCATCATTATCGTCATCTCGTCACCATCATCATCATCATCATCACCATCATCATCACCATCATTACCACCACCACCACCACCACCACTGCCGCCGCCGCCAGCACCACTACCACCACCATCATTTTGTAGATTTTCAATTATTTTCTATTTTGTCAATTTAATAAGAAAAAGAAATTGGTTAAGCACAAGATTCTTCTGAAAAGTCAAGTGCAAAAACAATGTTGTTGTTGTTTTTATTATTATTATTATTTATTATTATTATTATTATTATTATATTATTATTATTATCATTATTATTATCATTATTATCATTATTATTATCATTATTATTATTATCATTATTATTATCATTATTATTATTATTATTATTATTATTATCATTATCATTATTATCATTATTATTATCATTATTATTATCATTATTATTATTATTATTATTATTATATATCATTATCATTATTATTATCATTATTCATTATTATATCATTATTATTATATTATTATTATCATTATTATTATTATATTATTATTATTATTATATTATCATTATTATTATTATATCATTATTATTATTATTATTATTATTATTATTATTATTATTATTATTATTTATTATCATTATTATTATATTATTATTATTATTATTATTATTATTATCATTATTATTATTATTATTATTATTATTATTATTATTATCATATTATTATTATTATTATTATTATTTTATTATTATTATCATTATTATTATTATTATTATTATTATTTTATTATTATTATTATCATCATTATTATTATTATTATTATTATTATTATTATTATTATTCATTATTATTATTATTATTATTATTATTATATTTTATTATCATTATTATTATTATTATTATTATTATTATTATTATCATTATTATTATTATTATTATTATTATTATTATTATTCATCATTATTCTTATTATTATTATTATTTTATTATCATTATCATTATATTATTATTATTATTATTATTATCATTATTATTATTATATTATCATTATCATTATATTTAATTTATTATTATTATCATTATTATTATTATTATTATTATTATTATTATTATCATTTATTATTATTTTATCATTATTATTTTATTATTATTATTATTATTATTATTATTATTATCATATATTATTATTATTATTATTAGTATTATTATTATCATTATTATTATTATTATTATTATTATCATTATTATTATTATCATTATTATCATTATTATTATTATTATTATTATTATTATTATTATTATCATTATTATCATTATTATTATTATCATATTATCATTATTATTATTATTATTATTATTATCTTATTATTCATTATTATTATTATTATTATTATTATTATTATCATTATTATTATCATTATTATATTATCATTATTATTATTATTTTATTATTATTATTATTATTTAATTATTATTATTATTATCATATTATCATATTATTATCATGATTATTATTATCATTATTATTATTATTTTATTATTTATTATTATTATTATCATTATTATTATTATTATATTATTATTATTATTATTATTATTATCATTATTCATTATTATTTATTATTATTATTATTATTATTATATTATTATTATTATTATTATTATTTTATTATTATCATTATTATTATTATTATTATTATTATTATTATTATTATTATTATTATTATTATCATTATTATTATTATTATCATTATATTATTATTATTATTATTATTATTATTATTATTATTACTTTGTTAAGGTGGTGAGCTGGCAGAAACCTTAGCATGCCAAGTAAAATGCTAAGCGGTATTTCACACATCGCCACGTTCCGAGTTCAAATTCCACCGAGGTCAACTTTGTCTTTCATCCCTTTTAGAGGTTGATAAATTAATTACCAGTGAAATACTAGGGTCGATGTAATCAATTAGTTCCCCTCCTCCAAAATTTTAGGCCTCGTGCCTTTAGTAGAAAGGATTATTATTGTTATTGCTATTATTATTATAAGGGATGTGAGCTGGTAGAATCGTTAACATGCCAAGCAAAATGCTTATCAGTATTTCGTCTGTTTTTACGTTGTGATTTCAAATTCTACCAAATTCAACTTTGCCTTTTGTCCTTTTAAAATCAATAAAATGAGTACCAATTGATCACTGGGGGGGGGGGGTCGATGCATTTGGCTTATCCAATTCCCCAAAATTTTTGGCCATGCACCAAAATTTGAAACTATTGTTATGATTATTATTTTGTCTGCTGCTATGTTTTGAGTTCAAATTCCACCAAGGTCGACTTTGCCTTTCATCTTTTCAGGGTCAATAAATTAAGTACCAGTAAAACACTGGGGTCAATGAAATTGACTAGTCCCCTTCCTCAAAATTTCAGGCTTTGTACCTTCAGTAGAAAGCATTATTATTATTATTATGATTATTATTAAGTGAGGGAGCAGTGCATGCCATCAAAGTGACACTGGGGTAAAATATACGAAGCCCCATATATCCATCATGACTACCAGTCTGATACGGATACACTAGGCACTTGCATCACAACCATGTGTGTGCGACATGGTGATCTCATATCAAGATAAACAGCACATGACCTTGCAGGTGGGGTCCAGTTAGAATTTTCTTCTGGTCGAGTAACCCATCCCACTCAAAAGGTCCCTGAATAAGGGTTGTTTAAGGATGATGAACAAAACACCTATGTTTCCAGAGGTGAATTATTCAAACCCCAAAGAATCCCTCTCAACACATGGCTATGATGCTCCCCCACTACTTCTGCTCATGATCAGAGATGCAGATAATGTCAGCCACCAAGGGCCATGCTCAACAAGTTAAGGTCAAACAACTGACAAGCAAATCTGTGATATTGAGCAGAATATTATCTGTGGCTCATCTTTTATACCAAGACAAACAATGTACATGATAACAGTTCCAATCAGTTAACATATTATTATTTTATTATTATTATTATTATTATTATTATTATTATTATTATTATTATTATTACTTGTCTTTGTAACTCAGATTTTGTTGGAACTCCTGGAATTTTGCATTCAGAGCATGTTTGGTTCCTGCAGTCTAAGGTACCATGCTGTATTCTTTTCAACTATCTCATACTTCCTGGTTATTCTGGCCATTCCAAGGGGGCAAACATTTTGTAACAATTCTGGTGGGTACTCACTTCTGATTTCTTTTATATTCCTCTTTATGCCTTCTGATACTGTGCCCCAAGGACCCAAAAACAATTGGCACTATCTTCAATTTTTTCATTTTCCACAGTTGGGACTGTTTTGTCCTCCTTCTTGAGTATTTGAGAGTCAAAGGGGCAGGCAACATCAATTACATAGCACCTATGGTGCACCTTATCCACTGCTACTAGCGGATTTCAATCATTAGATTGTGGCCAGACTGAGGCACCACCTTGAAAAATTTTTAGTCACAAGAATTGACCCCAGTACTTTCTTTTTAAGCCTGCAATTTATTTTATCACTCTATTTTTGCCAAACCGCTACATTAGATACTTATCTCTTCCCCTTGCAGACAATGATTAGATACTTATCTCTCCACCCTGAAGAAGGAGGCAGGGTCTACCTAGTGTTTATATGCTTCCGCTATTGATTGCATATCCTTGGCTTTTTGTGAACGACATTTGGCAACATTATGAAGTAAATTCCAAGCACCCAGAAACAGCTGATGGCCTTGTAACACCATACCTTCTCCCTTTGATTTTCAGTGTCTTTATAATATAATTTGTGTAAGTTTGCTCTGCAAATATACAAATATCTATATACTAACAGTGTCGCCCGGCGTTGCTTGGGTTTGTTTCGACCCTTTAGAATTGGAATTTTTGAAAAGTAAAAATTTTGCTTTATGTAGCTTGTTATTCTCTTTAAGTGAACATTTTTCTGGTTGAAATACACCGAAAAATGGCGACACAGCAGTAAAAAACATCGTAAAAGATAGGGATTTTCTTAGAAAAAAAGCACCTTTTTTATGTAAATAATTTTTGGTCGTAACATGGTCTGATTTGAATTTTATCTTCTACGGAATAAAGAGCAAGCCTTCATCTATCATACTTTTAATTTTGGCCAACTTGTGCCACAGAGTCTCAGAGGAGGTAGTGTTAGTTGAAGGCTACCAAACCTGCCACACACAGACAACTTCATCTTTATATATATAGATTTATACATGAATCGTCATAGTCTGAATATTTTCAGTTTTGTTTTCTCTCTATTTACATGAACATATGTATGTACATTGTATGTATATTTTGTACATCTAGCCCATGTGGTTTTATTTGTTTATCTGCATCGTTATCTCTCTACCCATATATATATATGTGTGTGTGTGAATGTATATGTATATATATATATATATATATATATATATATATATATTTTCATATATATATATATATATATTCCTTTTCTTACAGAATTTAAGTAGCAATATGTTTATTCTTTCCCATATCTCATAAAATAGTTCTCTTTCCTTGTGAGTTAAAGCATCAGCTGGCTTTGTCTGTAACAGGTTAATGCAAAGAGTAATGTAAGAACATAAAATTATCTACTTGTCAAATAAGTATTTTATTCTATTTAGCTTTGCCTTCATTTTTTTTTTGTTTTGTATTATTTATCTCCAAGCTATTTCTTCACTCAGTTTCCTTTACATGTTTATTCATTTGTGTTTGTTTTTTTTTAATTTCATTTTCGGCACTGTTCTTGGAGTAATTGATTTTTACAAGCAGCAATCCATATTTACCATTAAATTGTTTTACAAACATTTTTCTAACATACAAAGATGGGACAAAGTATTCTTTATTCTTTTCTTTTAGACAGATGTAAGAGGGGTTTTTAAAAACTTTTGTTTGATTGTTTTTGTTGTTTTTTGGTAGAGGGGGTAGTTAGGTTTTCCTTTTTTTCTGATGGCTAGCTATGTTCTACCTCTAAATGTTTAAACAGTAATGTTCTTGCATTGATATTTCAAATGAAACATCATGTCCATCAACGTGTTTCTATTGATATCTTAATTACTTAATAATTTGGGATAGTTTCATAAAATAACTAAGTTTGTTACAAACTTAATATTTGGCATACCATCCAACAAAGATCTTTCTGAAAATTACAATGGAAGAGTGTCTTAATCCAAAATGATGTAGCTGCCACATGAGCTGGGTAAGAGGTGAAAATGGTTTTGTATCATAGAAGTAGAGTTCTATGATACAAATAGGTTGCTAGCTAAAGGGTTAAAGTGAAAGAAGTATCTGAAGTAGTGTCCAAATTCTGTCAGGATAAACTTTGTCTTTCATCATTTCAGGGTTGATAAATTTAGTACCAGTTGATTACTGGGGTCAGTGCTGGATTAACCATTAAGCAAAATAAGCACCTGCTTTGGGCATCAAGGGAAGTGGCAGGGGTAATACAGAAATGGTAAAGAAAAATCACATGAAATCTGCTGAAATAATATTCAAAGTGGTTTATATTATCAGAAATATAATTTCGTAGTGTTCATGATATCATAGTGATGATCAGATCAAAGACCTTTTTTGCATTTAAAAAAATGTAGGAGAAAACTTTTCAAATATAAATAAAGTGGAAGTATGAAAAAATAAACATTTTTTTCCCATTTTTCTGTTAGTTTAGTATCATTTTGAAAAATAAAAATTCATGTTATGGTTTATTATTGTTTATAGTTTGAATTACATATATATATATAGAAGCACCAAAATCTTTTAAATGCTTTGGGCCTCTGCAGGTCTTAATCCAGCCCTGACTGAGGTTGATGTAATCGACCACGTAAAAAGCACCATTCAAGCATGGCCATTACCTGTGTCTCCTTACTGGCACATGAAAAAAACATTCGAGCGAGGTTGTTGCCAGTGCCGCTGGACTGGCTCCTGTGCAGGTGGCACATAAAAAGCACCATTTGAGCATGGCCGTTGCCAATACTGCTTGACTGGACCTCGTGCCGGTGGTACATAAAAGCACCCACTACACTCTCGGAGTGGTTGGCGTTAGGAAGAGCATCCAGCTGTAGAAATCGTCCAACCCATGCTAGCATGGAATGTGGACATTAAATGATAATCATGATGATATACCTATAGTACAAAAGATTATGTGTATTGCTTTAAGGATGCCCAATTTAATCTTAGTACATAGCATTTGAAGCAAGCATCTTCTACCATAGCATAGGATTGATCAATGTTTTGTGAATGGAATTTAGCAGATTGAAACTGGTGGTGATGATGATGGTGATAATGATGATGATGATGATGATGATGATGATGATGATGATGATGATAACGATGGTGATGATGATGGTGACTGCAATGATGACAACGACAATAACGATGGTATACTCATGCACACACACACACACACACATTTTCACTTATCCTTATGTTCTTTCATTTAAAAAAATTTGTGAATGACACATGCCATAATGGCTGCTTCAAGTCCATGCTTTCCATCCCACTGGTCAGCTAGGCAGACCAACATTCCTTCTGAACAGGATGCCAGTCCAGCACACAGAGTTGACCATTTGGAACTGATTCGAATGGAGCAAAGTGAAATGAAGTGATTGGCTCAAGAACACAACACACTGCCATACAAGGGATTGAAACTACAATCTTGCAATTGTGAGTGCAACGCAACACCCTAGCCACTTGGCCACACAACTCCACAGAGAGAGAGAGAGGGGGGGGTAAGGGAGAGAAACAGATATATAAGAGTAACCACAAAGAGATACACATATCAGTGAGAAATCAGTTTATCAAATATAAATACTTCATGTTATTTATTCCAACCGAATTGTGAAGACACTCTCTAGTCACGCCCTCCACCACCAAAAATCCCAGTGAACATGTGATTGACTCATTGAATGACTATAATCAACAGTGTTATTGATCACACATACACATTATGAAAATATATTTGTTTTTTCTTTCAAGTATATAATATATATCTTTTCTGGAAGTAAGGTTTGAACCCAAAGATCATCTCATCAATCAATAATCTAGCACCTTGACCCTCACACCGTATTGGTGGTATACATTTTTATTATTCTTTCATTTTACCTCGTTTGACTAACAATCTTGCTTGATTTCTTTTTGAAATTTTCTGAAGCATCAATTAGTAAGATTAGAAACTAATGAATTTTAAAAGCATTAGATTTAATCAGAACAAATGATGACTAAACCACTTCTTAAAATTTCTTGAGAAAGGTCATAAAATTGACCTCTCTTTAGCACAATCTTCCTATTTCTTTCTCTCTCTCTCTCTCTCTCTCTCTCCTCTCTTCCTCTCTTTGTATCTGTCTGTCTATCTATCTATCTATCTATCTATCTATCTATCTATCTATCTATCTACCTATATATATATATTATATATATATATATTATATATATATATATATATATATATATATATATATATTTGAATGCCTGTCTGTCTCCTTCTCTTGATATTTCTCACTCCAAGAAAGCTAAATATCAATAGTAATTGGTTGAAGAGCAATTCACTCCTGAAAGAAGGCATTAAAGGGTGATAAGTGGTCTCAAAAAGAACAAATCTGGCCATTTTTAATTATGCTATATTGGCATCTTGCATTCAAACAAGCTGGTTCTTTCTGTGTATATATATTTTGCATTTCTTGAGGGTACTTGCAATACACACACACACACACACACACACATATATATATACATGCACAGACACACCATGCACACACATGTATGTCTGTGAATATATATCAAGCTATCATCATCATCATCTTCATCATTATACATATAAAATCATACACACACATACACACTATGCTTTTAGGTTTGGTTTTACAATCAGGAGAAATAGAACTTATTACATAAACCAAAGAATATACATACAAAGTACATACATACATGCGGGCATACATACATACATGCATGCATCCATACGGGCATGCATACATATATGAGTGAGTAGTATTATGCCGAGCATACATAATGCAAATATGTATACATAATTTCTTGCGCACTGGAATTCTTTTTCCATGAACAAGGTTGCAAAACAGCCATAATCTTGTGGATGTCACATTGTACCATAAGCATATATTCATCTGTCACACCTCCTGACTCAATACATGCATGCGTGCGTGCATGCGTACGTACGTACGTACGTACGTACATACATACATACATACATACATACATACATACATACATACATATGACACATGCTACAATTTTTATTTATTTATGCGCCCTTTTCAAGCCTAGCCAGGCTCATGGGCCTGGTTTCCCAGTTTCTGTATCGTATATGTTTCCCCCTGGATGGGACACCAGTCCATCACAGCATTACTCAAAAAACAGGAAGAGAGAGTGAGAGAAAGTCGGGGCAAAAGAGCACAACAGGGGTCGCCAGCACCCACTGCCAGAGCCTCATGGAGCTTTAGTTGTTTTCGCTCAATAAAAACGCACAACGCCCAGTCTGAGAATCAAAACCATGATCCGCCGACTGCGAGTCCGCTGCCCTAACCACTGGGCCATTGCGCCTCCACTATGTTACATTTATTTTTTAATAATTTTCAGTAGACAATATGTGATAAAAGTTAGTTACCACGGTACTATAAGTTTTGGAATTTTCATATTGCTGGCATGAGATTTCAGATTTATCATTCTTTTGTACACAGTTCTGATAATGAAACTAGAATAATCATCATGCCATACTGTGATTTGTATAACTTTTGATAACATTTCATTTCTCCTTTCACAATTTTTTTTTTTTAATATTTTACACAAATCTATAAATTCCAAAAACACAAACTGTAGCTGATTCTGATTTAATTAACTTCGCTATTATACTGACTCAGAATACTATATACACGATATGCATTTTGTTAATGGGGGTCTGTGTGTGTGTGTGTGTGTGCACATGTGTGTGTGTTTGTGAATATAAACACATTTGTACATACGTATAATATATGTATACAAACATATATATACATATATATGTGTGTGTATATATATACATATATATATATATATACATATATATACATATATATACATATACATACATATATGCATATATATACACACACATAAGTATATATATATATGTTGTTGTTGTGTGTATATATATATAATATAAATAATATATATATATGCATAAATACATAGTATATGTACATACTTATATCTATACGTGTATATATATATATATATATATATATATATATATACATACTTATATCTATACGTGTATATATATATATATAATATATATATATATATATATATATATATACGTATGTGGGAACAGGATGTCACAAGACAAAAAAATACAAAGTATGAGAACATGGAATATGAACTAATTTTTTGAACAATGAAAGACACAAATGGAAAACAAGACAAACAACATAAAGAACAACCCTTCATCAGTTGTTGGCTGTTTTTCTACTTTTGTATTTCGAGCATTTAACAACAATATATGCTTTCTATAAAACAGTTGCTTCCGTAAAGGAAATTAAATAAAATTTCGGATTTTGCAGAGGGTCAAAATTGGTAACACAAACAGGACAGTAAAAACAAACAGGAAGAGCTTCTAAACCTAAACGAGGTTGTGGTGGTGAATGCATAAGTCAAGCTTGGACAGGAGACAGACAAGAACACGTCTTCCTTGTTCCAGCTACAACAGAGAGAAAGAAAGAAACACAAGTTAGGAGAAGAAAGAAAGATGGCCGAAGATAACATGGGAGATGCATGAGCAAGGGAGGAGGAATGAGGGACAGCGGCTGACAGAGTAATAGGATAGAATAGTGGGAGAAGAGGAGGTAAAAGAATAAGAGAGAAAAACGAAAGAGTAAAAATATCGTATAGAGTGTGCATCAGAATTACTAAGATAAAACTTACTTGGAAGAGGATGCGTTGCATTCAATCATATAATAATATAAATAATATACATATATATATGTATGTATGTATATATGCATATATACATATGTATATATGTATATATTCATATATATGTATATGTACATACTTACATCTATACATATATATATATATATATGCATTGACCCTCTACAAAATCCCAAACTGTATTTAATTTGCTTTGCGGGAGCAACTGTTTTATTGAAAGCATATATTTTTGTTAAATGCTCGAAATACAAGAGTAGAAAAGCAGTCAACAACTTATGAAGGGTTGTTCTTTATATTGTTTGTCTTATTTTCCATTTTGTCTTTCATTATTCAAAAAAAAGTAGCTCATATTCCATATACTTGTACTTCATATTTTTTTGTTGTACAAACTTTGTGACGTCCTGTGCCCACATATGTGTATATATATATATATATATATATATACGTATAGATCTAAGTATGTATATATATGTATGTATACATGCATATATATATTATATATTATATATATATCATATATATATATATATATATATCTATATATATATATTATATATATATATATATATATATATTATATATATATATATATATATGGGAGTTTGACTGGAAACTGTTGCAACTACTTATGGCTTATATATGTATGTATATATTTACATATATATGTGCATATGTGTGTGTACATAATTGCTTATGTATGATGGATGTCTGTATGTGTGTATCTGTTTTTGTGTTTGTGTATATCTGCAGTAATCTAAATACACAAACATGCAAACATACATATGTATATGTGTATGTGCAAACATACATATGTATATGTATATATATATATATATATATATATTATATATATATGCATGAAGAAGCATATACATGTATGGATGTATCATATTATATATTTACTGTCATATACACATTTTATGACTATGCAATATCATCATGGACAGTAAAAAAGAATAAGCAATATATTTTTTAAAATCCTGTTGCGATTTCATCGATGGCAGAGAACCATCTGAACTCATAAGGACACTGATTGCAAATACACTATCACTGAGGGCTTATGTAAATGGGATTGATTGATTAGCATATTACAATGCATTTCTGGTAGCTAGTTTTATTGGTTTGTCAATAAATTACGAATGTGTAACCAGTGTTATTTTAAAATGCTGTTCTGTACTATAGAATATGTGTTATCTTTCACTTGTATCAGTCATTAGATTGGACCATGCTGTGACACCGCCTTGAAGGATTTCAATTGAACAAATCAACCCCAGTGCTGATTATTTTTTAAGCCAGGTATTTGATCTATCGGTCTTTTTTACAAAACTCCTAACTTATGGGGATGTGAACATACTAACACTGGTTGTGAAGCACTGGTAAAGGGACAAACACAGACACAAACACACACAAACACACATACACACACACGCATGCACATGCACACATTCACACATGCATGCACATACACACACACACACACACACAAACACATACAAAGACACACACCCATATATATTTTTACATATTTGGGGGGGGTCGCTTTACTTCATTATCTCCCTTACTTCTTCACTCTCCTGTGTGACCCTTCTGTCCGGCAGTTGCCATGATAGATCGGTAGCCACTACACACATTTTTTTTCTCTCCTTATTTTTTGTCTGTGTCCCTTTCTGTGGAAGAGCGTAGGCTCAAAACATAAAAGACTTTTTCTATTCCTGAGCGTTATACTAATACATTTGTGGAGGCGCAATGGCCCAGTGGTTAGGGCAGCAGACTTGCGGTCATAGGATCGCGGTTTCGATTCCCAGACCGGGCGTTGTGAGTGTTTATTGAGCAAAAACATCTAAAGCTCCACGAGGCTTCGGCAGGGGATGGTGGTGATCCCTGCTGTACTCTTTCACCACAACTTTCTCTCACTCTTACTTCCTGTTTCTGTTGTACCTGTATTTCAAAGGGCCGGCCTTGTCACTCTCTGTGTCACGCTGAATATCCCCGAGAACTACGTTTAGGGTACTCGTGTCTGTGGAGTGCTCAGCCACTTACACGTTAATTTCACGAGCAGGCTGTTCCGTTGATTCGGATCAACCGGAACCCTCGTCGTCGTAACCGACGGAGTGCTTCCATCCACTAATACATTTGTTTGTTGTCTACACCACCGGTCTTCATCTTTTGTTTTTTTCATGAACTCTCCCCATATATATATATATATTATATATATATATGATGGGCTTCTTACAGTTTCTATCTATCAAATCCACTCACAAGGTTTTGTGATCCCAAAGCTATTACAGGAGTGACTTGCTTAAAGTTCACTCTCATTCAACCAGGTAGTTGGGAAGCAAGCATCTTACCGCTCAGTCAGTCAATGCTGTTATGTAACTGTCGGAGATTAAATGACTTTGCTGATCTTTCATTTTCAGTCTATGAATATACAGTCTATGAATATATATATGAATATATATATATATATATATATAAGAATTTTACACACACACACACACACATACATACATACATACATACATATATATATATATATATATATATATATATATATATATATATATATATATAGATATATATTATATGTTAATTTCCTGTATAGTATTCTTGTTTTTTTCTCGTTTTGTAACTAATTGTACTTTTTGTACATGTATTTTTATTTTTGCAGTTTTATTGTTTGTCTATGCCAGAAAAAAGGCTTTTTCGTTCGTCCTCTTGTGTTTGTTTTTGTACATGTATTTTAATTTTGCAGTCTTATTGTTACGTCTTGTTTGTGTTCGTACTCATTGTGCCCCGCTGCTTGAATTTTAATTTTAATTCTCTCGCAGGAGGCCTATTGGATTAGTGTTCTGTTATGCCTTCGAAACATGCCTGACTCCTCTAGCGACAGCTGATGACGGGGGTTTTGTCTGTGTAACCTGTCCTGTATTTGTTTTTCGTTTTCCGTTTTCTTGTTTTTTGTTTTTTGGCTTTTTCTGTTTCTACGTCTTATTGTGATGTCCTGTACTTCCGTATAATTATTTATATATGCATGTATATATACATGTAGATGTAGGTACGTACATATATGTTTGTATGTATGCATATATTTTTATTTATCTCCTATATATATATATATATATATTCCTTTTGGTTAATTGTGTATTATGTGAGACATGAAGGTTAAAACAATAGATAGACAGATGGATAGATTAAATAGATAGGTAGGTATATAGGTACACAGATACATATGTGCGTAGGTAGGATATTAGCTAGCTATGTAGATACGTAAGTTCTTTGGTTAGATAGGTCATGAGGTAAGTAAACAGATGGGTAGGGAGAGAAGAAGGGGAGGGAGGCATGGTAGGTCAGTAGGTTGTTCAGTTGCTAGCTAGGTAGGTAGGTAGGTAGATGTCATAATTTTGGTGGTTGTAGTGAAGACAAGGAGCAGAAATAGCAAGGGTGGAGGAAAAATGATGTATGCCTAATTTCTAGAGTACAATTATAGTTCAATAATTTGCCATTGAACGGAGAGAATATGATTATGCAAACAGTTGAGGAAGAGTTACAGAATAAACCATCTTTATATGTCTAGCATTCTTTGTTTTTGTGTGGTTGTGTGTGTGTGTGCGTGTGTATGTGTGCACGTGTATGTGTATGTGCATATGTGTGCATTGTGTGCACATGTGCAGGCTCATGCACATGTGTGTTTGTTCTTGTTTTTCCCTTCCCTTAACTAGACTATATGGAAGACATTATAAGTGAGAAGAAAATGTCAGCTGTGACAAACCACTGAAGCTACGATAATTTCATCAGTGAATTCTTGGCAAAACAAATGGAATGGCCATTATAAATATTCAGTCGTTTGAACAGATAGTGTGTCACAGGTGAGAAGCTATGCCTCGTTAAACATATGTAAATTTTGACAATGACTTGCTAGTTTGCTATTAAACTTTTCATGAAAATAGACTCACAGAGAACCACTCGTTAACATCATTAATTTGAATTTGATAAATTAATTTGTTTCATCAATAGAACAGAAAGCATCATTTAATTCATACCTCCTTTTCTTTTCTTTTCTCTTTGCTTTTACCTTGTCTTTTTTCTTCTCCCTTCTCCTGCCACCATCTGGGTAGCTTCAATATATGAGGGCCACTGAGGGAGCTTCTACCTGTTTTCTTGCACTGCTAGAAATAGCAGTTAATTTTCTCCCCAAGTCACACCTTACCAAGAAGGATGAATATGGTGAATGTGGCTTAGTGGTTAAGGTGTTAGACTCATGATTGTAAGAATTTAGTTTCGATTTCTGGACCAGACAATGTATTGGGGCTTGAAGCAAAACACTTCATTTCCAATTGCTCCAGACCACTCTACTGGCAAAATTTAGTATTCCTGCGACAGACAGGTCCCCCATCGAGGGGAGAGTATATACACCAGAGAATCCAAGAAACCAGCTTTATTAAGTCTATAGACTTGAGAAGGATGCAGCATGGCTGACTGGTTAAGGTGCTTGCTTTGAAATTACAAGGTTTCAAGAACAAACCCACTGTGAGGCACCTCGAGCAAGTGTCTTCTAGAATAGCCTTAGGTTGACCAAACTCTAATAATGAGACTAATTTAAACAAGAACTATACAGGAGTCCATTTGTTAGAATTGTTCATTGTTATTCATAGATACAGCTTTGTCATGTTCTATGTCATGACATGCTGATTCTTCTAGAGAATTACATGTTAATGGTACAAGCATTTACGGAATATTCAACCACCAACACACTAATTCAACAAATAGGGCTAAATGAAGTTATCAGACACATGAAAACTCCATCATTGAAAGTGACAGGGAAGCGTTTACTTTACTGAGACATACACAATGAAAGAGATAATTGCAACTGACCAATACATAAAAATCTATCTGGCATGACATGGATTTATACAACAATGACAATGAGATATCTACTGTGAAAACAAAATATGTCTGACAGAAAAAAAAACCACCTTTGAAGTTATTAGATCACTTAACCCTTTTGTTACAAACCCGGTTGAAACCGGCTCTGGCTCTGTTGTACAAATGTCTTGTTTTCATAAGTTTTGAATTCAAATCTTCCACCAAACCTTAGTCACAATTTATGTTCCTAACACTAGCTTAATGATAACTAAGTTATTTTACTAAATTCTTTGTTATATTTGAAATAATTGAAAGAAACACAGAGCATCTCAAAATAAATACAGTAACGAAAGGGTTAAGGACCTGTTTATTTTAAGGGAAGTTTCCATTCGCTACTGAAAAGATAACACTTGCTTGGTTTGGTCCTGTTTGGTTTGGTTAGCTGCAGTGTCAATGGTGTATAAGTTTGAACAATTGGCCAAAGTCAAAATGTTCTACAGTCACCTTGGTCAGTTGTTGTTTACAAGGCCAGCTCCGAGGATCAAGGACATTCCAGTCATTAAAGAAAAAAACTTATGAACAAGACCATTCCAAGCATTAATCAAACAGGTCTATGATCAAAAGTTTTCCAGTCATTAATCAAACAGACTCATGATCAAAGTACTTCCAGTCAATAATCAAGTAAATCTATGCTCAAAGTCATTCCATTCATTAATCAAAGAGACCTATGATCAAAGGCCTTCTAATCATTTAATGAACTGATCTGCAATCAAACTAATTCAAGATAAAACTAATCTATGATCAAACTGATTTACAGCCTATCATCAAAAGCTCTTCAGTCATTAATCAAACAGATTAGAAATTAATAAAGCATTAATAAAACATAAGAAATGATGTGTTAGCAAAAGCCTTTAAAAGGTTTCTTCCTACACATACAGAAGACCAACAAACAAAAGAAGGGCCAATCTTTGTTTTCTAATCTTATACCTTTCTCTTCTCTCACATTCACCTTGTACTTTGAAAGTACACCCTCATTCTCTCTCTCTCTCTCTCCCTCTCTCTTCCAACTAAGGAGAAGTCATGCATTCACCTCTTCAGCAAGACACCTGTTCCTGTCCCTCTATCACACTTTCATATCCTTTGAAACTATATCCAACTCCCAGCTCAGTTGACGGTTCTTGTTCTGTGAGTACCTCACTAACACCGGTACCATGAAGAAAGCACCTGGTATACCTTGTAAAGTGGTTGGTGTCAGGAAGGGTATCCAACTGTAGAGGCCATGCTAAACCAGACTGCGGCAGTGGTGGTGGTGGGGGTGGAGGTGGGGGTAATGATGATAATGAAAGTAGTGATAATCATTTCCACTATAAGCACAAGGCCTGAAATTTTGGGATTAGCCAATTTACGTTGACCTCAGTGCCGAACTGGTACATATTTTATCAGCCCCAAAAAGCTTAAAGGCAAAGTTGACCTCAGTGGAATTTGAACTCAGAAAGTAAAGAGCTGGAATAAATGCCATTTAGCATTTTTTTCTGATATACTAAAGCTTCTACCAGGTCACCAACATTATGAAAGTAATGATAATTAGAATGTTTCATTGAGTTTGGCGAGGGCTTACCATAGATCAGCATCTATGAGCAAAGGCCTGGATTATAATTTTTCTTTATTCTTTGTGTTTAGGGAAGACTGGTTGTTATCCATGCATGCAAGTCATTGTTTCATATCACCAAAGTTATCCAAGAGAAAGGCTGCTATTTCAGGGTGAATACAGCTTGGCACTAGTGACATTACAGACAGTGCTACAAGAATTCAAAAGGCCAGGACAAATACTGCAAGACATTTGGTCTAATGCCCTAAAAAGTTTTGCCAATCCAGCACCTATTTTATCAACTCTGAAAGGATGAAAGTCAAAGTGGACTTCAGTGGTATTTCAACTTAGATAGCGGCAAGCTGGCAGAATCGTTTGCATGCCAGCTGAAACGCTTAGTGGTGTTTCGTCTGCCGTTACGTTCTGAGTTCAAATTCCGCCGAGGTCGACTTCGCCTCTCATCCTTTCAGGGTCGATTGAATAAGTACCAGTTACACACTGGGTTCGATATAATCGACTTAATCCATTTGTCTGTCCTTGTTTGTCCCCTCTGTGATTAGCCCCTTGCGGGTAGTAAAGAAATAGGTATTTCAACTCAGAACACAAGGCTTTCCACAAGGCATTCTATCCCAATGCTCTAATGACACTGCCAATTTGCAGAACGTAAAGCTGCCTTAAGATGCAAGAAAGTATTCAGGGTTTGGTCTCAGGTTAACAAAAAATTTTCAATTAAATGTGTGTGTCTGGTTGGCTTCAGCATGTGTGTGTGTGTGTGCACGTATGTGTGGGTGTGCATATATAGGAATGGCTGTGTGGTAAGTAGCTTGCTTACGAACAACATGGTTCTTGGTTCAGCCCCACTGTGAGGCACCTTGGGCAAGTGTCTTCTACTACAGCCTCAGGCCGACCAAAGCCTTGTGAGTGGATTTGGTAGATGGAAACTGAAACAAGCTTGTCATATATATATGTGTGAACATATATATATATATACATATATATATATATATATATATATATATATATATATATATATATATATTATATATATATATATATATATATATGTGTGTGTTTATGTGTGTGTGTATATGTTTGTGTGTCTGTGTTTGTCTCCCACCCAACATCGCTTGACAACCGATGCTGGTATGTTTACATTCCCGTATCTTAGCACTTCGGCAAAAGAGAACGATAGAATAAGTACTAGGCTTACAAAGAATAAGTCCTGGGGCTGATTTGCTCAACTAAAGGTGGTGCTCCAGCATAGCCACAGTCAAATGACTGAAACAGGTAAAAGAGTAAAAGAGTAAAGAGTGTATACACATATATAAACACAGAACATACAAATATGCCTGCACACAAACATGTACATGAACATATGTGTGTGTGTGTATGTGTGTGTGTATGCATGTATGTATGTGTGTATGTATGTATGTATGTACGTATGTATGTATATATATGTATGTATATATATGTATGTATATATACATATGTATGTACACACTCTCTCTCTCTCTCTCTCTCTCTCTCTCACACACACACACACACACACATATATATATATATACATGCACATACACAACAGGCTTCTTTCAGTTTCTGCTGACTAAATCCACTCACAAGGAATAAGTCACCCAGGGACTATATTATAAGATATTTGCCTGGGGTGCCATAAAGTTGGACTGAACTCAAGACCACATGGTTGGGAAGCAAGCTTCTTAGCCATACATCTACACTTGTGTGTATATTTTTATACATGTTTACACATATAACACAAATATAACATGTATCTGTGTATATACATGCATACATATATAGATAGATAGATACACCCCCCTCACACACACACCCACGCACATCATCAATCCTACATACACACACTCACACACATGTAAGTATGATATATAGTGATAGATTGATAAAATGCAGAGAGGGGGAGAGCAATGTGTAACTAGTTGAGACAACAAGGTGTCAGACTGCCATTTCAAAAGGTCAGTAAATCACACGTTGACACTGGCTGTTTCCATTATTAAGATACTTAACTCTGAACTGTCCATTAAACCAAACTGTAAGTAGTTGCCATTCCACAGAGTTACACTGATGACTACTGCAAACCGTGTATAGTATTACACTGTACTGTCGATTAATAGTTCATTATCTTAAACTGATGCATTCAACTTATATATCACTTTTTAAAGTTATCTCAACAGATTTTCTATAGAAATTAGAGTTGTCACTGAAAGCTACGATGTTTCGTTTTCCAATACATCCATGCAAACAATGCAGTTGAAGACAGGAATATAGGTAATGAGTGTATATGCATATTTCAGGAGTTATTGCTCCTTCATCAGTATCACATCCAACCCATTAACCATCCACCAACACAGCACTTAGATAGACTCTAAAATTAAGTGGTCTAACACCAATTGGGTAGACCAATTTTACATGTTAAATTCATTCTTGGCAACTGGGGTGTACATATTAATTACTGATAGGGACACATTAATTTCATTTTGCAACCATAATATGCTACCAAGTATATTAAAGGCTTTTAAGTCAATTCTGTGTCCTACCTTCATTTGCAGTGTGATTCAATTACTTCTAAAAATCTTTGGCATTTAAACTGGCCATATCCAGCCTTGATATTCTATCTGCTCTATGTTGAGACTGGCCAGATCCAGCCTCTCACATCTACCCTACAATGTCATTCTAAAGATAAATAATCACATCTTCAAAATCATGAAGCTACAAGATAGTATTCTTCTTTTTTTATTCTTTTATTCTTTTACTTGTTTCAGTCATTTTGACTGCGGCCATGCTGGAGCACCACCTTTAGTTGAGCAAATCGACCCCAGGACTTATTCTGTGTAAGCCTTGTACTTATTCTATTGGCTGAACCGCTAAGTTATGGGGACGTAAACACACCAGCATCAGTTGTCAAGTGATGTTGGGGGACACACACACAAACATATATGCACATACATATATATAGATATATATGACAGGCTTCTTTCAGTTTCCATCTACCAAATCCACTCACAAGGCTTTGGTCAGCCTGAGGCTATAGTAGAAGACAGTTGCCCAAGGTGCCACTCAGTGGGACTGAACCCAGAACCATGTGCTGGTGAGCAAGCTACTTACTACACAGCTACTCCTGCACCTATACATGATTAATTTTTTAAAATGTGCTTTATGTTTGATAAAGTAATCTGAATGCTGAAGTTTTAAAATTATCTTCAACAAAAGAGACAAATAGAATTGATGCCAGGCTTAAAAAATACATAATGGGAATGATTTGCTTGAGCAAAACTCTTCCGGGTGGTACCCCAACATGACTGCAGTCCAATGACTTGAACAAGCAAAAGATAAAAGATTAATGATACCCGAGTTCCAAAGAGTACAAGTTGTTGGAGCAAGACTGGCTGAAGCTTCAGTCACCAAAAATGCTGAACTGTTTTAAGTTTCAAGATGCACAGTCCTTTAATATATCAATTGCATTGGCACTTTAGAATCAAAGTAAATCCACATCTGGTTCACACATCTCTGGGTGGAAGGCAAAGTTCACAGAGATGAACCACAGAATAGTGCAATTAACTGTCTAAAAAAAACACCATTGAGGTATGGAAATGAGAGAGAAACAATCACCTTACCAACCCTGTGTCAAGTAAAACCATTTATCATGAGTTCTAACCACCAGTCACTCTCCTCCCACAATAATGAACTTATCCACACACCCTTCCCAACTATTTGTTCATAAAGTGTGGCTATGTGGTAAGAAGGTTGCTTCTCAACCACATGGTTCTGGGTTCAGTCCCACTGTATGGTACCTTGCACAATTGACTTTTACTATAGCCTCAGGCCAACCAAAGCCTTGTGAGTGGATTTGGTAGATGGAAACTGAGAGAAGCCTGTCATGTGTGTGTATGTGTGTGTGTGTGTGTGTGTGTGTGTGTATTTGTGTGTGTCTGTCTGTGTCTATGTCTGTGTCTGTCCCTTCACCATCACTTGACAACCAATCTTAATGCATTTACATCCCTGTAGCTTAGCAGTTTGAGCAAAAGTAACCGATAGAATAAATACTAGGCTTACAAAGAATAAGTTGGGGTCAATTTCTTTGACTAAAAAAACTCCTTTAAGTCGGTGCTCCAGCATGGCAACAGTCAAATGACTGATGCGGGTCAAAGAATAAAAGGAAGAATGAAAGAATTATATTGTATACCTTAGTATCTTGAGAGTATACTCAGACACCTGGTCACTACCATCACTGTCTCCTTTCCAGCTGCTTCCAATCACTCTTATATAATGCATGGTAGCCATGTATCTCCATTATTCCATTACAGCAAGATGCCTGTGTCTGTCTCTCTGTCACCTGACAATCACTCTACTACAAGGTAAGAATTGTTTTCTCATTGTAGTAGCAATTGCGAGAGAGGTGATTTGGAAGACGAGACAGTAAGGATTAAAGACAGGCACTTTCATCTCCAGCCGTAACTTGGTGAATTATTTCACCTTTCACCTTAAAAGGAAGATAGGGCTGGAGAGAAAATTCCTGACTGTGAAAATGTTTGAAAATCGATGGAAGAATGTAGCACGGATGTGGTGAGTGAATGTAACCTCATGAATGCGACGCAGGGCATATCTCAGGTATCAGTGGCGAGGCGGGGCTCGTGGGGTCTGAATTGAACCCGCCTTCCCACTCCATCCATAATGTCTCTCGGTCTGTCCTATCATTCGATTTATTTATATTTTTGTGAATTTTTAATGTCATCTTTACGTTATATCCATCCATCCATCTGACCCCAATCAAATTGTATTGTCCCTTATCTATGTTGTCCTCTTGTGGGAAATAAAATAAAAATCACTCAACTATAACCTCACTCACCCTAGATGGGGGGGGGGAGGCTTTTCCTTGTTCTGTGAGTTACTTGGCGACCTCCCTTGTGCAGGCGTCATGAACAAAAAGCACCCAGTACACTCTGTAAAGTAGTTGGTGTTAGGAAGGGGTCCAACAAAAGAAACCATGCCAAAACAGGGATGGCAACTCAATAGAATCCTCAGGCTTATCGGATCTTGTTAATCTGTCCAACCCGTGTGAGCACGGAAGAGGAATATTAAATGATGATGATAACAAAGATGATGATGATGAAGTGGAGGATATACATATTCATATGTGTATCTGTGTGTGTGTGTATGTGTGTGGATATATCTTTACACACACACACTCCTACACACACATTTACATATATATATATATACTTATATTAAAATAGTGTACAATTAAACACAAGAGAAAACTACCCTTTATCAGGTAATTTTTACATGCTGGAAGAAGCAGCCAAAACGGCCCATTTTAAAATAGAATATGTTGTCTATTGACTATTTATACATGCTAAGCCACTGGTGGTAATATTTCTAACAAATATTTGCTACCCTATATATGTATATATATATATATATATATATATATATATGCTTTTATTCTTTTACTTGTTTCAGTCATTTGACTGCAGCCATGCTGCAAAAGTGCCTTGAAGGGTTTTAGTAAAAAAAAATCGACCCCAGGATATATTTTTTGTAAGCCTAGTACTTATTCCATCAGTCTCTTTTACTGCACTGCTAAGTTACGGGGACATAAACACACCAGCATCAGTTGTCAAGTAATAGCTGGGGAACAAACACAGACACACACATAAATATATATATATACATATATACGACAGGGTTCTTTCAGTTTCTGTCTACAAAATCCACTCACAAACCTTTGGTCAGCCCAAGGCTATAGTAGAAAACACTTGACTAAGGTGCCATGCAGTGGGACTGAACCCAAAGTCATGTGGTTGAGAAGGAAGCTTCTTACCACACATCAATGTATATGTATATATATATATATATATATATATATATATACACACACACACACATATATATATCTATATAATTATGTGTTCTATACATATGTGTGTGTATATGAGTGTGTGTAAATGTACATGAGTATACACACACATATTCACACACATTTAAAGTAATTGATTGAAAATTCATAGAATGTTGACATCAAATTAATTTCATCTCTTCTCGTTAATACAGGAGGTTGCTTCATTTTATCATTATTTTTTTATATATTTTCCTGTGGTCTATTAAAATATTGATTTGTGCTCAAGAATCAGTGAAAACATTTAGGAAGAAATATCAAGTTCTAGTGTTTGTGTTCTTTAGTTCCTTGCTACATATTTACAGATAGAATATGGTTTTCTTTTTCAACCACAACTTCAAGACACTAATTGAATGATTATTCTGCATTCTAACTTAAAAACACACATCACTGTAAGTGTATATATGTGTGTGGTGTGTGTGTGTGTGTGTATGTGTGTGCGCATGTACACGTGTGTGTCTGTGCGTGTGTGTGTGTGTGTGTGTGTGTGTGTGTGTGTGTGTGTGTGTGTGTGTGTGTGTGTAAGTGTGTGTGTGCCTGTGAATCTGTTAATGTGTATATTCATATATGTGGCAATACTGAGAGATATACGTATACATGTAATTAAGTATATAACATATATATATGTCTATGTTGTATGTATAGATATGTGTAACAAAATTCAGTATATGTACTTATGTAGTATACAGGTGTGTGTGTGTGCGTGGATGTACCTAGAGAGAGAAAAGAGAAAGCGAAGGTGAAAAGCAAAAATTTCTCTCTAAATATGTATAGTATGTGTGTTTATGTGTGTATATGTGTATGTGTGTGTGTGTACAGATATGTGTGTGTGTGTATATATATATTTACACATGCACATATATATATATATTTGTGTTTGAATATGCATGTATGTATGCGGGGTACCTGTGTGTGTTTTGTATGTGTGTGTGTATGTGACTATATTACCCCTAGCCACATACACACACATACATAATTTTTCTATCTCTCAGCTCATTATGGGCAAGGTGAGAGAGGTCGTGAGTTCCACTGCATGAAATATCAGTGTGTTGCATTTTATATATTTTCAAACACATTGTACATGCTATACATAATGGTTTTAAATTTTGGCACAAAGCCAGCAATTTCGGGATCGTGGGGAGTGGGTGATTCAATTACATTGATCCCAGTGTTTTACTAGTACTTAATTTATTGACCCCAAAAGGATGAATGGCAAAGTCAACCTGGGCGGAATTTGAACTCAGGACATAAACGTGGGTGAAATACTGCTAAGCATTTTGCCCTACATCCTAACGATTCTGCCAGCTTGTCACCTTATACACGCTTTACATATCATCATCGTTATCAATATTTACATCATCAACATTATCATCATCATCATCATCATCATAATCATCATATCCACCACCACCACCACCACCGTCATCAACATCATCATCATAATTATTCTCACCATTTTCAACATCATCATCAGCATCAACATTTGTATCAGTGACATCATCTTCTTCATCATCATAATCATCATAATCATTACCATGATCAAAATCCACACCTACATTTCCACCATCATGGTCATCAGAAGGAGACTCTATTAGGTTGGTCAACAAACAATGTGATAGCAGCCAAATTTCACTCAAATCCCTTAGAAGATGTTACAATCCTAGCTGATCATAACTCTGCTTGATCAGGATTGAACAGAGATTAACCCACAGCAAGAACAGGGTTATTACTGATTGAAGCCAGTAGGGTAATCTTTGTATACCTCTATATAGTCACACCATTTTCCTAACATAGCAGCCAGATTCCTCTAACTCACATTTTACTGTCTTAAGAAAAGCAAAGAGACCAGACAAGGTAATTCTTGAGAATCAGCAAACATTGTAATCATAACAGTGTGTCATATTATTTTTTATTGTTTCATGGAATTGGTATTGCTTTTGGTTTAATTATGCCTTTTATCAAACAACAAAAAGGAAATACAAAGGAGTGACAGAGGGAGAGAGGAGAAATGGAAAGACAAGAAAAGACGTCAACAACAAACTATGACATTACAACCAGCCAGGCAAAGTCTTCACTACATTTGCAGCACCTGCTAGAGGAAGCATTTGTCCAGGATAGGACTACACAGTCACAGCAGGAGATGTATTAGGACATGAGATGTAAAAGCCGGACTAGATTATTTTATGCACAACTCCATTGTCTCCCGAGACAAAAAGGATGCCAACAACAAACAACAATTTATGTTCTGGGAAGATGAGCTTTTGCAGCTTTTGTGTAAAAGATTATTTTCTGCTCTTTATATCTCACATTATATTGAGGATTTTCTGTTTTTGCATTTCATTCACAACCAGGTTAAGATAAGCTTTCCAAGGCTAGTTCTCAACTTTTTTGTCCCTGTTCCCTGCTCTCTGATAATAGCCTGCAGTATAGGTGTAAGCGTGGCTGTGTAGATAGGCACAAGCGTGGCTGTGTGGATAGGTGCATGTGTGGTTGTATGCATAGGCACAGGCATGGCTGTGTGGTAAGAAACTTGCTTCCCAACCACATGGTTCTGGGTTCAGTTCCACTGCGTTGTACCTTGGGCTGACCAAAGTCTCGTGAGTGGATTTGGTAAACAGAAACTGAAAGAAGCCCATTATGTATTTATACATGTACATCTATTTATGTGTGTGTCTTTGAGTTTGTCCCCCCCACCACCACCACCATCACTTGACATCTGATGTTGGTGTATTCACATTCCCGAAACTTAGCTGTTCAGCAAAATGACCAATGTAGTAAGTACTAGGCTTACAAAGAATAAGTCCTGAGATCGATTTATTTGACTAAAGGCAGTGCTCCAGCATGGCCACAATTAAATGACTGAAATGCGTAAAAGAGGAAAAGAGTATCTTGTTAACTTCTTGGTCCCTGTACTTGAAGACTTCATACTCCAAGTCAGTATAAATCCATCTTTCTTTCCATCTTTTCTTTTTACTCTGGCATGAAATAAACATGCCACATCAACTACAATACACAGTTTATTCACTGAAAACAAGTTCATGTGCTGGAACTTTTTGGACACTCAAGATGTTTTATTTTTTTATTTTATGCACCCTTTTCAAGCCTAGCTAGGCTCATGGGCCCGGTTTCCTGGTTTCTGTGGCGTATGTGTTCCCCCCCAGCTGGACGGGATGCCAGTCCATTGCAGCGTTACTCAAGAAACAGGAAGAAAGTGTAAGAGAAAGTTGGGGCAAAATAGTACAACAGGGGTTGCCACCAACCCCTGCAGGAGTCTCATGGAGCTTTTTAGATGCTTTCGCTCAATAAACACACACTACGCCTGGTTTGGGAATTGAAACCGTGATCCTCTGACCACAAGTCCGCTGCCCTAACCACTGGGCCATTGCGCCTCCACTCTCATGATGTTTGCATGGACTTATTATGGACTCAGTCATGAGTTGGCTTCCAGTGTATGGTGGAAGCATATGGCTTAGTGGTTAGGGTGTTGAACTCATGATCATAAGATTGTGGTTTGAAAGCGGTGAGCTGGCAGAAACGCTAGCACGCCGGGCAAAATGCCTAGCGCTATTTCGTCTACCATTAGGTTCTGAGTTCAAATTCCGCCGAGGTCGACTTTGCCTTTCATCCTTTCGGGGTCGATAAATTAAGTACTAGTTACGCACTGGGGTCAATGTCATCAACTTAATCATTTGTCTGTCCATGTTTGTCCCCTCTATGTTTAGCCCCTTGAGGGCAATAATGAAATAAGATTGTGGTTTCAGTTCCTGGACTGGGCAATGCATTGTGTTCTTGAGCAAAACCCTTCGTTTCACTTTGCTCCAGTCCACGCAGCTGATAAAAATTAGTAACCTTGTGACAGATCGGCATCTCATCCAGATGGGAATTTATATGCCATGGAAACCAGGCAACTGGTCCTTATGAGTCAGCGTGACTCGAAAAAGTTGACTTTGTCCCCGCCACATGAACACATGTATGCATGTGTATTTGTTTACATCTGTGCTTCTTTGAAAATTGTTCAATTGTGAACATTTCAGCTTCTGTCATTTAATCTGTCAATATATCATCCATCGGCTTTGCACCTTCAAAGATCCGTAGAATAAGATATCCCTTAACAGAAAAAAACAGGTAAGGGTTAACAGCTAGAAACGTACCCACCCATGAGCAATGCTGCAACAATATATCCACCTAACCCATGCTAGCATGGAAAAACAGAAGTAAAAATGAACAAATGAATGATAAACATTTTTCTTCTTCTACTTCTAAATACATATAATCTCTCTCTTTCTCTTCCTTCTTTTCTCTCTCTCTCTCTCTCTCTCTCTCTTTCTCTCTCTCTCTCTCTCACTCACTCTTTCTTTCTCCCTGCTTCTCTCACTCTTCCTCCCTTTTCCATTTTGGTATGATTTTAAAAATGCTTGCACAGCAAGCTTGATTTATCTCCATTCTTTTCATTTTCTCAATGTGGGCTAATTTTCTTTGGAGCTGACTTAACTATTTCAATTTAAATTTTCCTTATCAGTACATACAATTATCATCAACATCATCTCAATCAAGTTATATTCACAACTTCACTCCTCCCTTCACTACATACAAAAAAATATACATATATATGTATATATATATAAATATTATATATACATATATAGTATATTTTTTTGTATGTAGTGAAGGGAGGAGTGAAGTTGTGAATATAACTTGATTGAGATGATGTTGATGATAATTGTATATATATATAAATATATATATATATATATATATATATATATACAGAATATATATACACATATATATTATATATATATATATTTGTATATATATATATATATATATATATATATATATATATATATATACATATACATATACATATATATATATATACACATATATTTATATATATATATATTTGTATATATATATATATATATATATATATATATATATATATATATATATATATATATGTATATATATCATAAATTTATAAAACCCCCATTAAATTCATTTGTATGAGGTAGGGTCATAACTATTTATATTACTCTAATTTAGTTAAGTTTTTGTTTGTTTCATGTTTTCATTGTTGTTATTGATGTATACTTCATCAATTGTCCTTCTTTGCTCTAGCATCGGTTTTCATCATATCAGCATGGCTGGAAGGGTTACTTCAAATTTAGATGTCTGCATAATTTTGGAAGATTTACTGAAGGCCAATAAGTTGATAAAGTTAGGCAGAGTCTGTTACAATGTATATCTTCTTGAAAAACTTAGTAACTTCTATGCTGGAGTAAGAACAGCATGTTCTTTGTCTATCTCCTTCACTTCTTGGAAGATTTTAGGTATAATTATACTAATGTGTCCATCTGTTCTAATTTAATTAAATTCTATGTCTTTGTGCAGCTGAAAATTGCTCTGCATTTTAAATTGATGTAATGATTACATTGTTCAATTAAATGGAGTTGCATGAAATGATCGTACTGCATTACCTCTGGATATCATTGTTGCTTATTTTGATATATATGCCAGCATGGAAGCAGATGTTAAATGATGATGATGTTGATAATATATATATATATATAATAGTATCTATCTATCTATCTATCTATCTATATATATATATATATATATGTGTGTGTGTGTGTGTGTATGTATATATATAATAGTATATAATATATATATGTATATATATATGTGTGTATATATATATGTATATATATATATCTATATATATTATATATATCTATATATATATATATATATATATATATATATTATATAATATATATATATATATAAGGTCATCCCATAAATAATGCGTTTTTTTATACTTCTTTTAATTTTCAAAACTGAGAAAAACAAAGTAGATTCTTAATCTAAAATATATTCTCCTTCATTTTTCCACAATGCTCTTTAATCTCTCTGGTAGACTTGCAAGGGCCCTCTGCCAAAACTCACTTGTCTGTGATGAAAAATACTCCTACAGTACTGTTCTGACCTCATCTTCAGAATTCATATTTTTCCCATCCAAATGACTTTGAAGACTTCGGAATAAATGATAATCAGATGAGGCAATGTCCGGCAAATATGGTAGGTGGGGTGTCTTTCTCAATCAAACTGCTCCAGCCTTTGGAATGTCATTCTCACTATATGTGGCTGAGCATTATCCTGATGGAACAACACCATTTGTCTTGAAACCAAAGTGGGTCATTTTTCTTCTAGTGCTAACTTAAGCCACTCATGCTGCTCATAGTAGATTTCCTTTGTTATCCTTTGTTATCCAGTGGGCATATGGTGTAGTTGTTAAGAGCATGGGCTACTAATCCCGAGACTCCGACTTTGATTCCAAGCAGTGACCTGAACAATAACAATAATAATAATAATATTAACATCGAAAAATACCTTAGGAATGACAACCCAGGTTCAAAATTTCCCCAAGACACCTGAAGAATGCTGGGGGTTGGTATCTCAGCAGAAATGTTGTGTTAACGACAAACAAGATAAGGACAAATATCCATTGATTGTAAATAATGTAAATAATGTATATAATTCCTCATCTCTTAAATATAGAACTGAATCCTTATTATCATTATTGTTGAGATTATATACTCCAGGAAACCTATACAGTTATGGTAATATATTCAGAATTATCCAACAGCATATATCTCTAAATTCTTATCATATAAGAATATTATTGGATTTATATATTAACCGTTGAATAACCTATTCTGAATATCTGAGAGCAAACCAGTAAATGTTTGCAGTAATCTCTTACTATTTACATATACATATATATATATATATATATATATATATATATATATATATGTGTGTGTGTGTGTGTGTGTGTGTGTATGTATATATATTTATATACCGGAGTAAACACATAAATGTGAAACAAGGTGGAAAAAAGAGTACTAAAATACCAGTGGTAGAGTAATATGCTTTATTTAAAGCAGCAGAAAATTCAACAAAACCTGTTACTCTGAGTTTCACGTTTCCGTTCGTCAGACAGTTTTTGCTCTATTCTAGCAAAAACTGTCAGACGAACGAAAACATGAAACTCAGAGTAACAGTTTTTGTTGAATTTTCAGCTGCTTTAAATAAAGTATATATTTATATATATATATATGTGTTTGTGTGTGTGTGTGTGTGTATGTGTATGTATGTATGTATGTATATATATATATATATATATATATATATATATAGGAGTGACTGTGTGGTGAGTAGCTTGCTTACCAACCACCACATGGTTCCTGGTTCAGTCTCACTGTCTGGGCACCTTGGACAAGTATCTTCTACTATAGCCTTGGGCCAACCAAACCCTTCTGAGTGTATTTGGTAGATGGAAGCTGAATGAAGCCCATCGTATGTATATATATATATCATCATCATCTGTTTCTAGTAACTTCTTCAGATATTTAATATCCCTTAGGTGGTTTTTACACCTAGCTAAAATTGTTATATATATATGTATGTATGTATGTATGTATGTATGTATGTGTGTGTGTGTGTGTGTGTGTGTTGTGTGTGTGTGTGTGTGTGTATGTATGTATGTATGCATGCATGTGTTTATATATTTGCTTTGCAAGATTTTTGATGTGAAATCGTGTGTTGAAACAAATATTATTGGTATTCAGGAATGGCCATTTTGCCAGTTTAGCCAATAAAAACACACGCACTATATATATTTGGTGTTACTTTGGCCAAAATAAGATTAAGATTAATGTAAAAAATAAGTAACACTGAAGCAAAGTAACACCAAATATATAGTGCATGTGTTTTTATTGGCTAAAGTGGCAAAATGACCATTCCTAAATACAACAATATATATATATATATAGTTAATCCAAACAAGAAAACACAAAAAAAAACAAAAAATAAGATAGCTGTAAGTAGGTACTGTAGAGTAGGAAATAGTAGTGAAGGCACATGGCTCAGTGGTTAGAGCATCGGACTCACAATCATGAGGTAGTGAGTTTGATGGCCAGACCAGGCTGTGTGTTGTGTTCTTAAGCAAGACACTTAATTTCATATTGCTCCAGTTTACTCAGCTGCAGAAATGTGTTGTGACATCACTGGTGCCAAGTTTATCAGCCTTTGCCTTTCCCTTGGAATAACACTGGTGGTGTGCAGAAGGGACGCTGGTATGCATGGGTGACTACTGCTTGCCTGGACTTGTGCCTCAGAGAGTAACTTTCTATGTGCAATCCCATGGTCATTCATGACCAAAGGGGATCTTTACTTTGCAGGAAATGATTTCCCAGTTTACATTACAATCAAGGGAGCCTCTACAATTTAATTAGTGGAGCATTGGGTAGAAGAAATTACAATAGTGACCCAACTGAGAATAAGCTTTTTATTCAACTCCATTCACTTCACTAAATAAGTTACTTCCCCTCTTACTTCATCAAATCTATCCTCCTCACCTGACGAAATCTCTTACCTCCCTCTCTCAACTAAATATACAACCTCCCCTTCTCACTTCAGCAAATCTGTTCACTCCTCCTCTCACTTTACAAAAATCCTGTACTTCCCACCCCCATTCACATTCCACTCTCAGTCTATATACTGTTATATTTTTGTCAGAGTAGGAAAGATATCACAAGTGAATGTGAAAGAGTCTATGGGTTTAATAGGAATAAGAGAATGGAAAAATACACATTTGATAGGACTTCCGCAGACCAGAGACCTTCTCTAAATGCTTGCAACGGAGAGAAATCCTTTAAAAACACCAGAGGGCCATATCATAGTGGTGTCAAAACCAGGAAATGGATTAAGATTACCACCCAAGAATGGTAACAGTCAGGAATGGATTAAGACCCAGAGAGAACCTAATCACATGAAAGAATATTGAATCATAGAATATTTATTCTTCACTCATTTGTCATTGTTCTTATTTCATCTTATGCCCATTGTCTGGAAATCTTTCATCACACATCTGTGGTCTCTTCAGGGAGTGGACAAGGTAGAGCAGGAGGATACACAGGGATGGAAAGGGTCACTCAAGAGGTCACAGATATGTGATGAAAGATTTCCAAGCAATGGACATAAGATAAAATAAGAATTATAAAATACATTTTTATTTTCCAAAATGAAACCATACTAACAGTAAGATGGAAAATAATGCTTATTTTTGTATACTCCCACTTTATTAATATTTAAAACGTTTTCTCCCACTTTTTTTAACAGCAAAGTCTTTCATCTAATCATCAATATTATTTTACACAACACATCTGAATCTATACTTAGTAAAGATAAGGCATTCCAAATATCATTTTAATGACATTTGCAAAACATCATTTGCCATTTTTGTGGTCCCCTTTAGTTCCCTTGATGCCTTAAGCACATGATTATTTTGCTTAATGGTTAATTCAGCATCAGTAACCATTAATGTTGATTCCATAAGTTTCATCACAGCTGCTGCCTGATAAGTTTTGGATACAGGGCTTGAGTTAACCCAAAACTAAGGCAGACAGAACTTGTTTCAGATTCTAAACAGAGGAACCAAACAGCAAAGCAACCTTCCTAAATCTTTTGACCTTATGTAATATGAATTACTGTTCAAGCTTCACACACAAATTTATTTGATATTGCTTGTTGCCTGTCTAAAGCAGGTAAAGGTATGGATCAGTATTGTTTAGTATTTTTACTCACCTTGCATAGAATGGCTTCAGGCCAACAAAGAAATCTTTCCATGGTTGCCTGCCTTGCTAGAAATAGCAGACACAGTATCCTTCAATTCACAAACTGTCATCTCTGTTAAATAATTATAATATTACAGGCATAGGCATAGCTGTGTGGTAAGAAATTTGCTTCCCAACCACAGACAGTTCCAGATTCAGTCCCACTGCATGACACCTTGGGCACGTGTCTTCTACTATAGCCTCAGGCTGGCCAAAGCCTTGTGAGTAGATTTGGTAAGTGGAATCTGAAAGAAGCTTGTCATGTGTGTGTGTGTATGTGTGTGTGTGTGTGTGTGTCTGTTTGTATTTGTGTCTGTGTTTGTCCCACCACTGATTGACAACCAGTGTTGGTGTGTTTATCACCTCGTAACTTAGCAGTTCAGCAAAAAGGACTGGTAGAATAAGTATCAGGCTTTAAAATAAAATAGGTACTGGGGTTGATTCATTCAACTGAAAATTCTTCAAGGCAGTGCCCCAGCATGGCCACAGTCTAATGTGTGAAAGGAAACAAATAAACTACCAACTACTATAAAAAGGATGGGATGGTAAGGGCTGAAATACTTTAGATTATAAGATTTACCAATTAAGGTTGACAGTGAAGTTTAACTGGCTGTGTGGTAAGTAGCTTGCTTATGAACCTCTTGGTTCCAGGTTCAGTCCCACTGCCTGGCACCTTGGGAAGGTGTTTTCTACTATAATCTCAGGTTGACCAAAGCCTTGTGAGTGGATTTAATAGATGGAAACTGAAAGAATCCCGTCGTATATATGTATATATGTATGTATGTGTGTGTATGTGTTTGTGTGTCTGTGTTTGTCCCCATGACATTGCTTGACAACCGATGCTGGTGTGTTTGCATCCCCGTAACTTAGCAGTTCAGCAAAAGAGACCGATAGAATAAGTACTAGGCTTACAAAGAATAAGTCCTGGGGTTGATTTGCTCGACTAAAGGAGGTGCTCCAGCATGGCCACAGTCACATGAGTGAAACAAGTAAAAGAGTAATGAAAACAATGCCAAAAACAGCAACTGCAACAGTGCTGATGACAACAACAACAACAATAATAGTAAGAATTTGGTCATACAAAAGAAATCAGGAAATGAATGGGCTGTATTTTATACAATTAGAGAGGGCGGTGAAGGTTAATTGTAAAAGTTGAGGTAGGGTGGTGGCCCTGTGTGTAGAAATCTGTGTTGAGGTAGGGTTATTAACCTCTACTAATCTTCATCAAAGATTTCTATAATTTACAGGAGAAAAGAAAGAAATATTTGAATAAAATAAAACAAAATATAACAGGCCAAAAAAAAAAAATTTTTTTTTCATTAGTTTTCTTGAATAACAAAACAATTTGAATATTTGAAATAAAATTATTGTATGGAATTTGATTTATCCTTGGTAGTTGTTTTTGATAACTAAAGTGAAAATGTTTTAATTTGATATTATCGAATCATGGAGAAAAACCATATCAAACAAATAAGATATGCATACATACATACATACATACATACATACGTGTGTGTGTGTGTGTGTGTGTGTGTGTGTGTGTGTGTGTGTGTGTGTGTGTGTGTGTATGTGCGTGTGTGTGTGTGTGTGTGTGTGTGTGTGTGAGTGAGTGTGTGAATTTGCAATGAATGAGATGACAACAAAACATCAAGTCTGAATACATATAATAGCTATTTTTGAGCAAAAAACCAATAAAATTAAGGGGAAAATAAAAACAACAACAGAAAAAAATTCCACAAGTATTTCAATGTTTACTGAGTGGTTCTTCACTGACACTGATATCTTCATAATTTCAATTATATTTGACTAGTATTCGACTGATTTTTATCATTTATCTATAGTCATAAACTCTTTTCTCCTTAATGCTAATAATATTTCAAATAAAAATAAACGTGTATTAAGAAAAAAAAAAAATCTGAACTATTTTTGGTGTTATTGAGTGCAAATCAACATGGTAGGTGGCATTGTTTGGGGTAATAAATCTTCTGACAAAATAAACACCAGCATCTATCAAAATATTTCAAAGTGTACTAAAGGCTGTTATTTCATCTTCCGGCTTTTTTTTTTTTTGGTTTTTGTCACAGATGAAAGTCTCAGTCTAAATCCAAGAGAAATATTTTGTCTCCCTTATCCACACTGCACAATAACACACTTCCCTCTATTTATTTTTACCTCTTTACTATACCAATTCTTGCCAAAAGATAAGCACTTTATGTCTTAGAATTCTGATAATTACCACAAATAATACTTTTGTTTGCTTTCAGTATTGTCTGTACAAATACAGAGTAACAACTTTTTTTATTCTATTTATTATCGTTTTTAACTATTATTGTCTTTATATCCATTCATTTCCCTGTTCATATGGGTGAGATAACTTTTGTAGAAAATTCATTTTTTTTTTTATTATTCTATATCTATTTGTTTTTATGTAGTTAAAAATTTTTTTGTAACTAGATCCATTTCCTTTCAGTAACCATTCAATCATAAATAGAGATAATTTTTTCTCAGCCTGATAAACTGGAACAAGTTTATCAGGCAAATATAGTAGAAAATAAACAAAGCTTTCTAAGTTTAATCAGTGGATGATAAGTTATGCCTAAAACCCTTATTCACAAGGCCTCCAAGACCAATATTGTAAAGGGAGAAAGATCTTTACATTCACAGACTGAAGGCTTGGCCTCAGCACTCAGATTAAAGACTGCTAAAAATATAGAAAAAAGACTACTAAAATACTCAAAGTGGACTCTGCTAAAAACACCAAAAATAGATTCTACTGAAAACATCAAAAATGGACTCAGCTAAAAACACTAAAAATAGATTCTGCCAAAAAGACTGAAGGGCTAAGTCATGGTGTTAAACCAAAGAGTCAATTAAGTCCACCACTGATAGGACAAATACATACCACCAGACAGGTTTCCAAAATTTACATAACAATGTTTGGGCTAACATCAGGCCATGGTAAAAGACACAAAGACACATAATCAAGGTATGGCACAGTAGAAGTGAAACCATCTGGTAACAGAGCAAGATTTTTAACCAAATGGACATACCTACATCGACAGCATTAAAACACGAATAAATGCTACAAGTAAATTAGTTGACTTAAGAAATAAATATCAAATAAATTAGTCATTTCTATTGAATCAATAAATGAAACAAATACAGTAAGTTATAAAACTTAAAAGAGATTCTTCTATAAATATTACAAAAGAAAAAAGAATTAAGAGAATTTAAAATGAAATTTAATAAATAAAAACTAAAGAAAAGAAATTAAATTCAATTAGAAAATGGTACTCAGGAAACATATATAATATAATATAATGTAAACATAATAAATACATACACACACACACACACACACAACACACACACATATATATATATATATATACATATATATATATACATATACATATATACATATATATAATATAACATATATATATAAATATATAGATATCTGAAATGTACAGTATTATATATCCATCATGGCTGATCTTTCCAATCAGTTTCCCGCAAGGAATTCAATGGATTTGTATGATTTGGAAGTTGATTAAGGTTGTTTATTTTTCCAGTCTATGAAGAAACATCTAAATAATCCCTCTTTGTAAAAGGTATTATGTAGGTTCGTGCCTGGTAAGCCCACCATCATCAATTCACTACAGGGAAAGTTCACTATCATCAATTCACCAGTATTTTTTTTTTTCAATAGAATAGTTTTTAATTATTAGTGGTGGGATATTATGAATATATTTTCTTGGTAAACTTTACACACAATAAACTTTCCTCATAGTGAACTTTCTTCATGGTGGTGAATTGATAGTGGTGAACTTACCTGTAATCATACAGGTTAGTTTTATATGTATGTATGTATACCAAATGCATATAGATTATTATAAAATGCCAACCATATAACCACTGAGTATTGCATTACACTCTAAAATAGGCACCTTATTTCCCAGATAGTTCCATGTTACAGGTTTGTTGACTGCAATGGTTATAAGAACAGAGAAATATGGTATATATCATCTTTACATATATTCTGGTGACAGTTAAACAATTATTACAAAAGATTAATTTTATGTACTCATCCAGCAATATACCACTTCATCAAGAGTTTTATGTAAAATGAAGAATGTTTTTAGTGATAGGTTCTTATAGCAGTCTAGTTTGATGAAAAGTGAAGAATTTTGTTTAAAGATTGGCAGTCTAGAATTTTGAAAGAAATTTATCGTAGAAAGATTGCAGGCACGAAGTCTGATTTGAATTTAAAGGGGTCAGATAACGATGATTTAAAATGAAATACATTAAACATCCTCTCAGATTAGTATATCAAAGTCATTGTAGTATAACTAGATAACATAACTAAGGGTTATAAATGATCCTTGATAACCATTCTGGTTCTTTACATTCTTGGTTCAACTTTGCCCAATGTCAGATTTGATTTTCGTTTTGGTAGAGCTGGTAGATTAAATTACCAATCAAGTACTCAAATACTGTTGTCAATTCAATTGACTAAACCCTTTCCTCTCAAACTTTCAGGCTTTGTGCCTTTAGAAATAGAAAATTATTGTTGTTGCTGCTGCTGTTGTTGTTGTTGTTGTTGTTGTTGTTGTGTTTGTTGTTCAACATTTGGTAGTTTCAGGCAAATTTTGACTGCATCACCTGTCACACCTCTGTTTTGCTGGGGTGTGTACAGCATTGTGTGTTCTTTTTGCTGTTGGGGGAGTGCAAACATTTTCTGGCATTATTATGCATTAGTTTCTTTTGTTATGGGGTCTAGTGCAGTCATTTGTTGTGCAAGAGCTTGTATTGTGTGTTGTGTGTGTAGTGCATTGGGTATCAAGTCTGCTGATGGCTGTTTAGTTTATTGGGTATTTGCTATATAGAATGTGTCTTATGTATGGCTAGTGTGTTTATCCCTTTTATCTTATTTTTGGCAATAAGTTCAGTGTTTAATATTTGTCTAACTCTTCTGTAATATTCTCTCCTAATTTTCTCTTTCATTTCTGTGTGTTATATTTTAGCAGTTTTGTTTATTCTTAGATACTTGTATGAGTGATAATGGTCTAATTCTCAGATTTCTGTGGCTATGTCCAGTGCAGTGTTTTCAGTGCTGATAAATTTGTCTCTTCTCAGTGTCACTTTGGCACATTTATCCAACCACTGAATGAGAGAGCAGAGCATGTCAACAAAGTGACACAGGGTTACAAATATACAAAGCCCAATATACACATCATGACTACCTGTGTGATAAGGGTATACCAGACACATGCGTCGCAAGCATATATGTGTGACGTGGTGATCTCACATCAAGATAAACAGTGCATGACCTTGCAGGTGGGGTCCAGTTTAAATTTTCTTCAGGTAGAGTAGCCCATCCTGTTCAAAAGGTCTCTAATTAAGGGTTATTTAAGGATGATGAACAAAACACCTATGTTTCCAGAGATGAATTATTTAACCTCCAAAAAATTCCTCTCAACACATGGCTATGATGCTCCCCCACTACTTCTGCTTGTGATCAGAGATGCACATATCGTCAGCCACTAAGGGACATGCTCAACTGGTTAAGGTTATACAACTGATAAGCAAATCTGTGGTATTGAGCAGAATATTTGCTGTAGCCCATCTTTTATACCAAGACAAAACAATGTACATGATAACACTTCCAATCAGTTAAGATCAGAAGCCACGAGAGCCACTGCCTGGTACTGCATCAGGGCATTTATCATCATCATCATCGTTATTATTATTATTATTATTATTATTATTATTACTATTATCATCATCATCATCATTATTATGAGTTTTTCTTCCTCCTTCAATTTTGTTTCCATTTCTTACCGACTGTCTTCCCACCACCTAGAGCAAATAAAATCACTGCATATATTGACAGGCCATTAAAATAAACACACCAGATTTGTGAAATCAAACACAATTATGTAGAAAAAACAAATTATTTACATGGAAAGTAATCATTCTCACAGTGACAATGCTCTTCTCAGTATATGTATCATACATGTTAAAACAACGTTTTGCACTTCTTGCGGTTCCTTTTTTTCACCATACCTAGTGCTCCTATAATAATTAGTATTAAAACTGCCTTGAGCCGCCATATTTTTTTAAAATTTCAGTGAGCAAATCTTTATATTTTCTGAACTTGTCAAATTCTTTGCCAAGATATGACCACAATGAATACTAATAGCAATCAATAAACCAACATTATTATTTGGTGTTTTACAGCAATATCCAGTTTATTAGCTTCGATGGTTCTGCTTGTATGAACATGAATGTCTCAAAGAACTGTTACATCTTTAACCTCAGTTACAGCCCCAGGTTGATGCTTATACAATTTTTCAACAGTTTTGATTCTATTGGGTTGTCCAGAAAGTTCGTGCCGATTTTTAAAGGAAAGAAAACGGTCAATTGCCATTACATTTTTAATCAACCAAATATGAACCATTTTGTTGCACAATGCATTCCAATCTTTCCTTTAACTTGAAAATACCCTCTTCCCAGAATTGAGGTGATTTCATAGCAAAGAATTCATCAAGGTATCTTTTTACATCATCCAAGGAATTGAAATTTTTACCATTAAGACTATTCTGCAGATACCTGAATAAGTGGAAATCCAAAGGAGCACTATCTGGTTAATACGGGGGTGGGGTAACACATCCAAGCCGACCTGCAGCAATTTTTGTCTGGTTCCTAAAGCATCAAGTGCCGAAAATGAACATTCTTCTCTTCCATTTTAAAAGGTTACAGAATTAACACAGGTTATAGGAACATAAACCTTCTTCCATGAAAAGATAGCTTAAACTGTGCTCTAAATGAAGGTGTAGTCAAATCCTATTTTATGGACTCAACCACGTTCTAAAGTAAGTCAAAATGTAAACTACTATAAATCAGCACAAACTTTCCAGACAACCCAATATAATCAATAATTTCTCTCCTCCAAAGATATTTGTAGCCTTATGCCTTTGTTAGAAACCCTTATTAATTATTAATCAGGTTTGAGGGACATTTAATTGTTACATCTACCATAGAATACTCACTAATTAAGTCACTTTGATAAAATAATCGGCTTCTAATATAGATACAAGGCCATGAAATACAAAAGGAGGTGAAGAGTCAATTATATGGACCCCAGTACATTGCTGGTAATTTTCTTTATCAACTGCAGAAAGATGAAAGGCAAAGTCCACCTTGGAGTGTTGATAATGTAATTGCAAGTCATATGCTTGTGTCAAATCAATTGATTCCACTTCATCCTCTTCATCAGCGTCGGCTTCCCACTCATCTACCTCTGTAAGTTTCTGGTAGCCTTGTACCATTGTGCAAACTCAGTGGCCACCGACTCGCCACAACCTACCCACTCGTTTCTAACATATGACCTCAAAACAGTGTGAAAGAATAAGCTAAGCAATCATCTTTCATTTTCTCTTATATATTTTTTTTTATATTTCCTCTCTCTCTTGTTCTCTCTCCTCTCTTATCGCTTCATTCTTCTAGAAAATTGACTTATTTCATCTTTTAGAAAAAAAAAACAAAAAAATACAAACAAAACACAGTGAAACAAGATAGAAAATTGAAAAAAAAACATGAAAATGAAAAAAAATATAATGATTCAGACTATTATCTAAAGAATTAAACACAAATACAAATATCATCATTATCATCATCGCCATTGTCATCGTCATCATCATCATCGTCATCATCATAATTTATTATCATTATTATTATTATTATTATTATTATTATTATATTATTATTATTATTATTATTATTATCATTATTATTATTATTATTATCATCATTAATTATTATTATTATTACTATTACTATTATTATTATTACTTTTTATTATTATTATTATTATCATCATCATCATTATTATCATTTTCATTTTTACTGGGTGTTTTTTTTTTGTTGTTGCTATTTTTACTATTATTAGTTCCAAAATATTGTTCCGTCATAACAAGAAATCGATCTGAAAGATATGACCTTTGATTTACAATATTAGACTTCTATCAGTACAACTGTACAAAAAAACCCCAGAAAACAAATTGAATTCTTGTAAACTTAATAACAAAATATGGAAATGATTTCAGCAGTTCTTATCAGCTTAACTCTTTCAGCTATGTTGACTACATAGCATTTTCTAGTGTATTTTCAAGTCAATAACAAGCAATATTGTGTATAACATAATATAATATAATATAATAATATTATGTATTATATGTGAAAGTTACTCAGAAAATTTTAAAATTTGATTTCTAGCACTTCACTTACATGCACGCATGCACACGCACACATGCACACACATACTCACACACACATATATATTACTGTTTGTTTTATATCAAGTATACCATGTAATAAGAAAAACAATTCAACATTAGACTGAAGGATTTTTCAATACATTTTGTAGAATACAAATTCTTTATGGATTTACAAGAATAGTGGTGATAGCAACTTTTGAAGTTTCAGCCTCCTAGCCTTTCTAAGACTGTGGTACATTTTACTTCATCTTGGCTTTATATCTTTATGCAGTTTCTGGCCATTTGGGGGGAGGGGTAGGTGAAACTATGTTGAATGATAATTAGGCTGTCAGATAGGTTCTAATGGAAAGATATTGTAGAAAGTTTTTATTGATTAAAGTTGGAGTTGTGTTATTGTTCAGAGTTTGATAATATATGTGAAACTTTGTAATCAGGGCTGTCCTTTAGATGTATCAGTTTCAGATCTTGGTCGTTTTTTAGCTGGGGATTATTTTTCTTTAGGAATGGGGGGGGGGCCTAATAAAATAAAATAGCTTTACAAAGTTGTTAATCGGCAGAATTTTTATAGCATTGGAAAAAATGCTTTGTGATTGTGTGTGTGTATGTGTGTGTGTGTGTGTGTGTGTGTGTGTGTGTGTGTGTGTGTGTGTGTGTGTGTGTTAAGAGGATACCTGGTGTTCCTTAGATTTAGATAATTTAGGTAATTTTTTGAAGAGGTAGTATAGAAAATCTATATTTATGTATGTGAAACATGTTTATATTCTTAATAACAGAGCTAAATGGTTCAAACATGGCTTATCTCTAGCAAAACATAAACAGACAGCCATCAGTGAATGCCTTCGTGAGAAAAAAACATTTTTGTTTTTCCATTGAGAAGAAATGTGATAAATATTATTTTAGCTTCCAGCTCATGTGCATCCAACAATATGTGTGCAGGTGTGTGTATTTGTGTGTGTGTGTATGTTTGTGCATGTGTGTGTGAGTGTGTGTGTATGTGTGTATATATATAATATATATATATAATATATATATATATATATATACATATATACATAGATAGATTGATAAATAGATAGATAGATAGATAGATAGATAGATAGACCGATAGATACAGATATACAAAAACATATATACATCTATAATTATATATATAAACACATATAATAATAATAATAATAATAATAATAATAATAATAATAATAATATATATATATATACATATACCATAAAAACGCATGTAATTTTTTCACAAAAATAAAAATAAACTTTAGAGGGTACGTAAATTCCATGAGTAGATCATTTCCAGAATTTTTTTGAAATTTTTTTGTCGGAAAAAGATGTACAAAACGTAAGCATTCGTACTGGAAATTGACTCATTTAATGTCAGAATAGGTTTTTACAGAAAAAATAATGGCTTAAATACAATGAAGTTGACTCTTATCTATGCTGGAGAGTATAATGCTTACTTTTTCTGTATAAATTTACTAAAACCATTAAATGGTTAACTACTTTTTGAAGTCTGACGTTCATGCTGGTAAACACTGTCTGGGCCATATTGGAGTTTCTACCTATCGCAATGGAGCACCATTGACATACATACTGATGTGGATACTCCTGACTGAAAAAATGTAATGATATGGATAATCATGATTGTATGTTTTTATTTTTGTCTGTTTATTACTAGGCACAGTTTTAGGTTTGATGTACTGTTTACGCCAATTTTAAACTTTGGCTTCATTAATATTAAAATATTTTCCAGCAGCTCTATTGCCACGTTCAACTGCATATTTAACAAATTTAAATTCTCCTTCGGAGTAAACGATTCATAACATCAACCTCTCTGCAGAATGGACTCAATGCCTTTTACATGGAACTAGCACAGGCAAGGTTAGTTTTGGCATGATTTTTACAGGTGGATGCCCTTCCAAGTGCCAACCACTTTACAGTGTGGACTGGATGCCTTTTACATGGCACCAGCATTGGTAGGGTCACCTCATAATTCTCAAGACAAAGAATTATGAGAAGAGCAGTAGCATTTGAGGAGAGGAACTTGTATCAGAGGATGAAAGGTTAGAGTTTAGAGGGTGACAAGGAGACAGAGAGGCAGAAACAGGTGTCTTGCTATAATGGGGGGGGGGGCGCTGAAGGAGGTGATCCAATATCAGATGATGAAAGGTTAGAATGTGACAGAAAAAATAAGGAGGTAGAAATAGGTGTCTTGCTACAGAGGAGGTACATCATCACCCAGTGAGAGAGAGAGATAGAGACCAAGAATAAGGGCAGAAATAGATGTACTGCTGTAGAGAAGATAAATGGTTACCCAGCCAGAGGGAAAATTGAGGGAAGAGAGAGAGAGAGATTTTTTTTGTTCTTTGGAGCTAATACTACTTTTAACACAAACAATTGTGATCTTAGTAGTTTTTTTTTATAAATATTTGAGAAGACCATTTCTTTCAGTTCATTAGCAGATGGTATTGTTATATGGATTGTTTCTATGTCAATTATTCATTGGGCATCCTGCATGACTTTGGCACTGTCTGGTTGCAGTAACTCATTCCCAGATAGCCCAAATAGTTAATATCCACGTATTAAGTTCCCGGGTTAGCAGATTTGTTACATTTCTCCAAAGATAATAGTGACTTTAAGTAAGTCATAATTTCATTCATTCAAAAGCTCACCCACACATGGAGACCATAAGTATTAGAGTGGATTCATTTGACTAAAAGTTCTTCAAAATCATGTCCCAGCAAGGCTACACTCTAATTACTGAAACAAGTAAAAAAAATGGTGCTGCTGCTGCAACTACTACTGCTGCTGCTGCTGCTGCAACTACTACTACTGCTGCTGCTGCTGTTATTTTCATTGTTGTTGCTTTGTTTTATATGAGTCATTCCCAGTCTCATCCAAAGACATCAAGTACCAGCAGGTCGGATGTTTAACTATGGGTGTTATTTATGATTAGCAATGATACGTTGTTGGAGAAGGAGACTAAAATCTGAGAACTAATATTCTGTTAAATTTGCAATATTTCAGTTTTGAATATGTTTTAGGAGAATCGGGTATTTTGAGGAATATTTCCAATGTCATCTGGCCCAGGAAAAAAATATGTACATATTTAGAAATAAAATACTTGATAACAATTGGCGGCTGAACCAATGAAAGTATAATGTAAATATAAATATACACTCTATAGATGAGGTCACTAATCTGGAAAGTTATCGTCTGAACATTGCAAGATTATTACCACAATATATTGCAATGAGGTTGAAAATATGTTTTGCTCTAAGAATATGAATTCGATAAAGGTTGTCAAACAGTAAAAACAAATGGACAATTATGTTTTTAGAAGCAAGAGATAAAA